>NW_024403176.1:0-10000 GCF_007990345.1 Gossypium hirsutum | reverse complement strand
TCCTCCAAGCAGAATAGGGAAAATTAACAATAGCACAAAACTTAAATGTGTACAGGATCAAGATTCTTTATGACAAAACAGAAAAATCCGAAGCATGATGTTCAAAAAACATAAAAGCAGTTTCAGATTTCGAATTAATATATATAATACAAGATCAGTGGAACCAATCAATCTAGAAAACCAAAAAAACATGTACAGAGGCGTGTACATAATACAAGTAGAGAAGCATAGATATGAAACAAAAAAAGACATGAAAAGGCCAAAACAGAGGAAAACTAAAGATTCATACCTGAAATGACTCTCCAATGAAGAAGAGGATTTAACGATTCATACCTGAAATCACTAATATTTTTTTGGGAAAATTAACAGACAAAGAAGGAAAAGATATATTAGAAAAAAATAAATAAAGGGAAATAGGGGAGCATAAAGGGGAAATAAATGTGAAAAGTTTCCATTCCCAATTAACATATGTATATATATTTCTCCAAATATTTGTTGGCTTTTTTTATTATTCTTAATATAAAATTATTTTTAACATAAATATAGATAAAGGGTTTATTTAATATCAAATTCTTTTAGTATCTTATAATACTCAATATGATTTAAGTAATGTTTTATTTGATAAAATAATACATAATATTTTTCTAAAAAATGGTTAATTATTAAAATAGTTAAATATTATTTCGCATGTACTATAATAAATAATTTAAGGTGGTTGAAAAAAATAAAAGTTTTTATAAAAACATACTGATACATATTATTTTATTGAATAAAATTATAATTTTACTAAAGATTACGGGTTATTATCAAACTGGAATATCTCAAAACCAGAATAGGACAGAGGAAGAGACAAAAAGGATGCTTAAGATACCTGATATTACGGTCTGTTCCAATTTGACCTATCTCCAAACAGCCCAATTCAAGGATAGGAATTTCCTGAAATGGAAATCACAATACGGACAGCCATATTAAAGATTTTCTTGAGATGAGAAGATTTGAAAGAAAATGACAGTAACAAAAAAAAATAATATCTTACAACCCAAAACAGAGGCCTACTAGCCCAAGCTGATTGACTACGGCCCTCAGCACAAGGCCCCAGCGGCAACGACAAAAGAACACAAAAACGAACCAAAAACCCGCAAACCCACAGAGCTATATATGCCAGACAACAAAGCAGAGATGAAAAATGAAGACAATTGTTGAAATTAACATTCAAAGCTGAAATCAGTGATGAAGCAGTGGTTACGAAAATTTAAATAAATAAATAAAAACAGGAACGTCAGACTTCGGGTTTCCCATTCCCCGGAAGTAGAAAGAAACAGTGGCTTCTACACCTGAAAAACAAATAGCATAAAAATAAGCACACTGAAACAGAATTAAAAAAAGCATCCACCTGAAACTACAAAATAGAAATGAAAAGGCAATGACAAAAAAATGACAAAATTCATGTGAATCATACCTCAAAATCAGTCTAAGATGAAGAAAGGGATTGCAAAAATCATAAAATAAACTGAAACGACAGAAAAAACTTTGGGTCCTCTCTCGGAAACTAACTTGCTACTGTAGCGTGCGTTATTTTGAGATTTGGTCTCCCAAAGCCAAGAAATAAAAAAGAGGATAAAATTGAGATGAGAGTCTGTTCTGAAAGGAGAATAAACGGAGGAAGGGAGGAAGGGAGAAAGGGAAAACAAACTGGCAAGCAGACAGAGAGGGAGAGATAAACAGCTTATATATGGGGGTAAGGGATATATGGAAGACAGAGAGATAATAAATAAGGGTGGTGATTGAAGACAGGGATAAACGACAATAAATGAGATAGGTATAAATTAAAAGAAACGGCTAATAAAGGAGTATTTAATTTTCAAACTGTGGAAAACTAGCGGGATGTGTACAGTCAGCAGAAATAAGCACTAATTTTAAAAATGTAAATATTAAAGTTTAAATTTATTATTATCTATATATTTTAATGTAAATAATTTAAATTTTATTAACCAATCATAAATAATTTTATCAGCCACTCATAAATAATTTTATTGTTAGAAAATTAATAAAAATATATCTACAAATATAATATAAATACTATATTTATTAATTAAATAAAATGCAATTAATTTATTGGTTTTTTTCCTGAAAAAAGTTTTGACTTTTATCTATCAAAATGAAAACAGTCAATAGATTAATTCTTTTTGAAAAAATAAAAACAATAAAATAGAAATTTTGAAAAGAGCTGAATAGGGTTCTGCCTTTCAAAAAGATATATACAATCTAAATAAATTCTGCCAAACGAAAGTTTAAAATAAATAAATAAATAAAGCTTTTTACCATTAGATTTCATTTATCTGTCACTATAAACCTATTTACGGGTACCGAATTAGACTGACAATAAAAATAAATAAATATTTGTATATGGCAAATTATTTTTAGTGTATTCATGTTTAATTACGCTTTCACTGAAATTTAATTTCTTCATCATTGGAAAAAAAAAAAGAATAAATGGAAAATCAAACATTAGAAAAAAAACTGTTTACTGGTCATTTATTGTTTAGTAGTCAATTTTATTAGAGAAGTATATATCTGAAACTAAACACAGAGATGAAAGAAAAAAACAAATTTTAAGTACATATTCATACCTCAATTCAATCTCCGATGAAGCAGGACCAACCATTTATCATATCCTAAAAACCCACCTACTTTCCCTTTTGCTTTGCTTCAAGTGATAAATAAACATATCTGAAACAAAAAAACAGAGATGAACAGGCAAAGACAAAGGAAAATAAAGAAGAAAACAAAAAATCATAAAAAAAACCCACTGAAAAACAAGTAATAAAGAATAGATCTGAAACTAAAACGAAATGAACTAGCAAAGACAGACAAAGTAGAAGTGATGATTCATACCTGAAATCAGTCACCGATGAAGCAGGGAATTCCAAAAAATCACAAAAACCAGAAACGGCAAAGAAAACCTAGTGTAGCTTCTTTCCGTTTTTTTTTTTTTTTGGCATTCGGTGACCCAAAACTAAAAAAATGAGAGGAAGAAATTCAAAACAGACAGAGAGAGAGGGAGTCGGCGAATAAATGGGGTGCTATGGATAGAAGAGATAGATTTGAGGATTCAAATTTCGAATAATGGGAAGGAAGCTGCCCTTTGATCGGAGGTAAGACGCCGGAAGGTGTTGATGCCGCGGAAGTGCCTAGAGTTTGTTATGAAATGACAAGAAAAGAAGGAAGAGACAATAAAGAAAACGAAAGAGAGGATGAACAGAGATCAAAGAATGAAAAAACAACAGCGAATAAAAGGGGAAATAAATAAAGGAAAATAAATTTAAAGAGAACAATTTCCAATGATGGAGAAGGAAGGGAAATTGAAAAGGCTGAAGAAAACGGGCAGCTTTTCTCTTGCCCGTCACTGCCCAAAAAGAATAGATTTTCTAAATCCCCATGTGACAACGGTAACATTTATGTTAATTAATACCTTCTTTAAATTACTTTTTTTGGGGGAAATTATCAAATTAAAGACAAAGAAAATAAAGAGACGTTAGGAAAATAAAAAAGGGGGGAATCGGAGATAATAAATGGGAAATAAATATGAAAAATGTTTTCATTCCCAATTACCAGACAGAAAAGTAAAAGAAACGTTAGAAAAAAAGAAATAAATATGAAATATGTTTTAATATTTCATAGCAGTATAATTAGCATTTAATTTGGATAATTTAAACATGAAGATCAATCCAACATACAGAATGAGAAAGAGAACATTTATCACAAAAGAAAGTTATTTTGATTCATCGGAGCAAGTAAAATCTTTAATCAACTAATCATGCATGGCTCAACCATCTAGAATTAATCTAAAATTAAAATGTGTAACTCTCGTATCTAAAAAATGAACATCAATACTAGGGGTAAAAACCAGATACATGTGCCCATAAGTCACTTGGATTCGGCTACAAGTAAAACTCAAATCAATTCAGTCATTGTCAAGTTGAACTCAAGCTTGATAACCTTACTCGGATTTGGCAAAGAGAACGGAAAAAAAAACTTAAATAAATTCAAGTGAAAAGCATGTATCAAAAACTAAAAAACAGAGATGTTCCCATAAAAAAACATAGTTAGGGGGATTGCATAAATTATAAAAAACAGAAACAGAGGAGAAAACTTAGGATTTGTACCTCGCAAAAGTACACAGGAAACAAACAAAAAGAACAAACAGATCGAGATCAATAGATTTGAAACACGGATCGAAACAGTGATGTCTAAACCTGAAAATCAAAACCATAAAATAGAAATGAAAAGGCAAAAGACAAAAACAAAAACAAAGACAAAGGCAAAGAAATGAAAACGCAAACCCAAGTAAAGATTCATACCTGAAATCAGTCTCCGAAAAAGCAACCAAAAGGAAACAGACAGACCCATCTCGATAGATTTCAAACACAGAGCGAAACAGTGAATTGTAAACCTGAAAACCAAAATCCCCATTTATGTTTTATTTTTTCTTTACATTTTATTAACTGCTTACGAAAACTCTCTTAAACTCACTTTAATACCAAAGCACATACATAGATCCTTTCCTTTGATCCAATTAAGGAACTTTGCAAGATAAGATAGTACCAGCATAACATGTTTACTTTTCAATTGATCTCAAACACATTTTTCCCCAATATCCTGTATTTAAAAAAGTAGATTTCTAGCTAGTTACTTGGAGTCAGGTGCGAGACTTATATACGGATATGTATCCAATGTACGTGTGTTCAAATTTTTTAAGCTTTTCCATGCATTTGGAATGTTTTTGTAGGGACATATCCCTGTATCCAAGTCTGTCTAAGCGTCAGACACGTGTACTACAAGAAAAAATAAGAACAGAAGCAACAGAGATAACCGATATAAAACTATTAGTTCTCTTTTTAAGAATTTATTCACATTGCTTAGGAGAAATCACATGTTCTATCAGGGGTAGCATGGAAGAAAGAGAATAGTTTCAGTTGAATATTATAATAGAAAGACCTACAGCTGTCTTACATTATAATAAGGTTGTCGACCAGCAACGCAAGGTGATGTTCTATTAAACCATATCCATTCTGCACTTCCAGACCAATTGTCTGCACATACGAGCCATCATAAAATAAGAGATAAATTGACTAGTAACCTTTTCATTTGAAAACTAAAAACATATTAGCATCTAACCTCATAAAACTTTTCAATATGCGTTAGCAAACCTCCACCTTCGCTTTTGGCAGTCTAGAGGATGGTAGAAAATAATCAATAAAACCCAGAACAGAAATACTAGAAATGCTGAACAAAGAAAAATAAAAGGAACATTCCAACAAGGATCTTTGCACATAAAAGGAAAAATAATAATATGGGTTCCTCTTCTTTTTCACCTTTGTAAGGTTTCTTATTTTTCAATTGCAATACGGGTATGTAAGTAACACTGATATGTTTAATTTTGAGTATGCTTTTCCATATATTTGAGGGCTCGGCTAATATCCCCAAACAATGTCCAGTGATATGGCAAACACAAGTGTCAGACCCAAGTACTTCAAGAAAAGAAAAATGAAAGAGTAGGCGAAACATAGACAATACATGCAGGTTTTATTGATTGATAAATAGAGTTCACTCTGAAGCTGGAAGAAAATTTTTCAATAACAAATTTATGTAGCTAATATATCAAACCTTCTGTATCCCAATAGCAGATCGGATTTTTTTGAATACAAACTTTGTTGGTAAGACATGCAATGGCCACAATATTGTAGCAATAGTTTTAGACCATAAGTAGTCGAACATGGATACAATATGTGAAGGTTCCTCCGAATTTCTTGTTAGGCATAGTCCCTATTGATCAAATAAAAATCAAAGGACAAAACTGAGTTGAAACATCTGACTAACAACATTAGAATTCATCCAGTTTGATAGTTTGGAGTGAAAAAAACAGTCAGAGGACCATATGAGTGCACCAACACTCAGTACATGTTACATGGACTCAAGTGGGTGTGAGTAGAGGCACGCATCTTATATGGTCCTCCAAGAGTCCTCCAAATACATGCAATCCTAGAAAAAACTGAAAATACTCAAGTCAGATGCCTATGTCCAACACTTACACCCAAGTCCGAGTAACATAACCTTTTCATGTATTTGGAGGGTCATATGCTATACCCACGGCCGGGAATGTGTTGAACCGACACAATTAGAGACAATGAAGTATCACGGCAACAAAATGTAGATTTATGAAGACATCAACTCAAGATAACCCAGAATTCAAGTTCAACCTAAGCAGTTACTATATCATATTTCATCACAATGCACTTTTGCAAACGATAAACATTAAGGCTTACCTAGCTGAGGCAGCCCTCTGTTAATGGAAATCAAAGGTATACACATGTCCCGTTGGAGCCACTACTGGTCCCGGATTCAAGAACCAAACAACCAGGAACTACTTCCAAGTACATAATCACAAAGATAATATCCGCAATATAAAGAATCTGAGTCCTATGACTTAGAACCAAAGTCCATAACTCCGGTGCCGGAGCCAATAGGTAAACAAATCCACCTTTGTTGCTGAAAGTTATGGAACCAAATGGCTTCCCGACCCAATCTGAATGTTTAAATACACCGACATGATTTTGAAGAATCAAATTCTCGCACACTTTAACAGCTTTCATAGTATCGTGCCTCTCATTTACAATAATCAAATCTCCATCTCTAATGCAACGATTGAAAGATATCTTCATTGAGGAATCCATAAGCAATATCCTTAAAAAACAAAAAACACATTCAATTGAATACACAGATAATGTTGGACAATATGCAATTTCTGTACCAGGTGAAGAAGGGATTCACCAAAAATATGCCAATGGAAGCGTAAAATATAATACTTGAACAGAGGTGCCAACAACATAATAAAACAAAATGCAGTCACAGATGACTCTGAGCAGCAAGGGGAAAAAGAAATCAAAGAATAAATTCCATGCTACCTCTAGACAAGTTCTACTAAGAAAGGAAATTGAAATGAAAACCTAACTGAACTCAAGCATTACGGGACTTTGTTCCTTGACCTCCGTAAGATGTCTCAAGCACGAATCTAACGGTTTATTGCACATATAATATGCCGCATATTTTGCAAGTCATGCTATATAGTTCTTGATTCATTACAGACAACTTATACATCAGAACATTTCAAGATAAGAAACCACAAAGTAAAGTTCCCCACCAATATCCTCCAAGGTTGAAGGTTGTACTCCTACTCTTACCTCCATTGGATTTACCTTCAGTCCCATCATCCTTCTTATAATCGTTTGGTCTAAGATCAGGACCAATATCCCTTACCCAACTTGCAGCATAAAGCCTAGAGGCCTCCTTCAAGACCTAAAGAAGGATGACAGGTTTTTACTACTTATATACTAAAAATAAATGCCTCTTATTCCCTAAAGCATAGGCAAATAATAGGTTCTTGAGCATTATTTGACATTCAAGTGGTTAACCATCAAGGAAGCAGAACAGAAGATAAAAGTCATTTGATCATTTCAATATCCCAATGATCTAATTTCCACCCTGATCACCAGCTAGCATCTGTGAAATTTCAAATTTCCATTATGCTTCTTTTAAATTTGATCACTGGAACAAAAGCAAAAAAAAAATCTTAATAAATTCTTAGCTCTTTTACTTTGTTTTTCATTTTTTTATAGAGCCATCTGAATGGCAAAAATCTTAAACTTGAGCAGCATTCTTTTAACAATACTCCATACTTTTTTTCCAAATTAATACCCAGCCACAATTGTAGTTTCCTCTATGATAGAGGGCATAAATGTTTACTGCTCAGTTAGTCGTGAGGACAAAATAACTTGTACCTTAGACAAACCAGTTAGGCCATCCTTTGATTTTGGAATAATTAAAATGTGCGTAGGAGCCTGGGGAGCTATGTCCCTAAAAGCTAAAACCTAAAAACAAGAAAAAGGCAAACAAACATAATGTTAGCGCAAATTAATGTCAAATTAAAGCAAGAAAAATAAACAAAATTTAAACAACGAAGAAAAAGAGGTAATGCTTTCTTCAATATCAGAGGACGATCATAAAATAAATAGCTGAGGATTTTGATTCATCACAGCCAGAAAAACTTGAGTTACTAAACAAAACTTTAGGAACGAAGAAACTGAAAAACAAAAGTAAAAGAACCAAGATGTTATCGAGGAATCTCGGGAAACAAACAAATCGGGAAAATCGAGAATGATAGGAGGAAGATAGAAAGAGGAACCTTGATGATTCTTCGAGGGAGATTACTGTTGTCAATTGGCAAGCTTCGAATGATGAATCAAAAAGGGAAATCAACAAAATTATAATCAGGGTTTTGAGATTTTGGAGATAGGGAGAGAAAATCCGAGAATCTTTCTTTTAACTTGCTTTAGATATATATTAGTTTTTGGTCAAATTCTACATGAGGTCCTTATACTATACGTTTCTTTTTAGTAATGGTGACAGCCCTCTAACTTGACAAAAACATTTAAATTTACATTTATTATTAAATCGTTTTTAAATAAATAAAAAATTAACCTCTTTTTTTTTACCTTGTTAGTGCATTTACATAAATTTTAAAATTAAAAAAACTATAAAAATTATTTTTAAAATTAAAAATTATTAAAATTATAAAATGTTGACATATTATTAATGTGGCAATCTATGTGTATAACACATCATCAAAGTTATCAAATCTTAATTTTTCATTGATTTTGGGGTGATTTGACAAAAAATGTGAGTTCAAAAGCTAAAATATGTAAAAATAAATAAATAAATGGATGGCTAAAATGACTTTCTTGTTATGAAATTTCTGATAACATAATGATAAATTTAACTTTTAATGATAACATAATTTGGCTTGGGAAACATATTAATGAAATGATCGCATTTTATACTGTAGAAATCATCTCACATCCCACTAGAGGTGCTCATGGGCCGGGCGGCCCGGCCCGGCCCGACGGCCCGCCCGAAATATGGGAGGGTTTGGGTAAAAATATATGCCCGAAATATGGGCTTGGGCAAAAAAACGAGGCCCGATTAAAAAACAGGCCGGGCCTCGGGCACAACTTTTTTGGCCCGGACCCAGCCCGGCCCGGCCCGAATATAATAAATATTTTTATTATTTATTATTTTTTTAATTTTAAAATACTTTTATTAAATTTTTAAAATTTTAAAATTTTTTTAAAATACTTTTTAAAATACTTTTTTAATTTTAAAATAATTTTTTAATTTTAATTTTAATTTTTAAAATAATTTTTTGGTATTTATTTAAAAAAAGCCGGGCCGGGCCGGGCCCGGGCTTACGAATTTTTTCCCAGGCCGGGCCTGGGCAAAATTCTAGGCCCATATTTCGGGCCGGGCCAAATTTTTTTCTGGGTCCGGCCCGAACCCGGCCCGGCCCATGAGCACCTCTACATGCCACTAGAATAAACAATAATAAAAGAATTTTGAAAGCCTTAAATTTAATTAAACTAAAATTTCATGTATACTTTTACCTATTTATCCCAATTATTTGATACGTGAAAAAAACGCAAATGAGACTATTGTCTATGACAGGAAGAAGCTTTCCATGGTCTCTCTTTCCACCGTAGGTTCTGCCTACCTTTTCTCACCACCCTATAAAAAACTTGCCCAGAATGGAATTTTCTTTATAAGGTTTTTTTCTTTTTCATTAGGTGTAGGATTTTTCTTCTCTTTTTAGAAGCTAGATTTTGTAGATCCGTTATGGAGAAATCCTAAGAGTTGACAAACAGGAGCAGAGAAACTAATTAAGAACCCCGCTACATCTATGGTTTGGTTTTTAATCACTCAAAATTAATAGAAAAACATAGATTCTTACATACATTAGCATGTGGAGGAGGTTGGGGCGGTGCGATGCTTTGAAGCAGAGCATATCTGTAGCAGTTGGAAGGAGACCTCTGCCTTCCCCTCAGAGTCCGCAGATGATGGAGGGAATGATAGTGAGAACCAGTCCAGCATTCCGCGGTAAAATTTTTTG
>NW_024403175.1:0-21944 GCF_007990345.1 Gossypium hirsutum | reverse complement strand
TTTGATAGTTGTGGATAGATACTCGATCATTTTTCCTTTCCTTATCAGATTTTGACCCTTGGCTCTTGAGCTTGATTCAACAAGTAGATTTTATTAAATAACTTATCAATTTAGCGATTCGATTTAATACATGTATACCATACACCTAAGTACAAAAGATGTTATTAACTAGATATTAAACAACAAACATATGCTCTACTCATGTACCAACGAACATGATACTAGCTCAATACCATGCATAATCGAATTTATTTAGCATCATTTAGTTTTATATAAATACACATATCATCCCCAACTCGACACAAGAGTCAAATTCATCACTCAAACATTCACACCAATCTATTTGAATATCTTGGCCGAAACCCTCAATTGGCTAACATAGCCTTAATATTTCAATATAAGCATGTATACATCAAAGGCAATTTAAAACACTTAGCCCTTATACTCAATAATGAAACCAACCCGTATACCTAATTATTTAACACATCACCTCCAAATGCATGTATTAACTAACATATATCCAATCCACATGCCAAGTTACCATGAATAAATTAAACTTATATATATATAGATAACCTTTCATACCCTTGTATCTAGTGTCATGAGAATAGCCGAATGTCCAAATTAACCAAGCTAAAAGATTTAACCTTCAACACTTTAATGATCCACAACCTATTCTTCAAGGCTTCAATTTTAAAGTAATTAACATTTATACTCTTGTGCCGAATTAGCTAACACTTATAGTCCATAGCCGAACCTCTTGATGGTTAAGCCTCCAATTATTCATTTCAATTACCCTTACATTTTTACTTATCAAAGCCGAAACCCATACAGACATTACTCATATCATTCAAACTCACTTCTAAAAAAAATCATGAACAATGCCGAATCCTTAAGTGTTCAAACCCCTAATTTACTCAACACATTCTTCATCAAAACTTAAAGGAAATAATCAATTCCTTCTTTAATAACCCATAGCCGAATGCTCCATCCATCCATCAAAAATTCCAAGTTTTCAAATGGGCTAATATGAGCTAGCTAAATGACTTAAACTAAGCTTAAAATTTCAAAACTAACAAATTTTACTAACCTTCTCAAGCTTCAGTGACCGAATGCTACCCTCCTATCTTCCTCTCTACAATCGGCCAAGAAGAACAAGGTGATAACCTCCCTCTTTCTTTTTTTTTTCTTTTAGTATCCTTAGTATTTCTTTATTATTTCTTTTCTTTTACTTAAAATAATGACCACTTCATGGAAATTTACCACATAGTCTAATATATGCTCCATCATGGCCGGCCACTAGCACACAAAAGGAGTATTTGACATGCAAAGCCAATATTTTCACTACATGCTAAATAGGTCCTTATAAATTAACCTATCGCATTTCAAAAGTGTCACACATAAGTCCTATTAACTAGGTTCACATGCAATCGACTAAATCCAAGTTTAAAACTTTCACACATTCATATTCACATATTCTAGACAATAATATCACATCCAAATACTCGGTGACTCGGCTTAGCGGTCCCGAAACCACTTTCCGACTAGGGTCACTTTAGGGGTGTCACAACTCTCCCCCTTTAGGGATTTTCGTCCTCGAAAATTGGATAACGTCCTCTTATTGAATTATATTCATATAAACATTAGCTCATCGATAGCTATTGTAATTCATTATTGATTTCGCATCGATAAAATCATTTTCTTATCTTAAAACAAATACATAAACATTTCTACAAGTATGCACAAATATCTCATTTTCTTGATTTCATAAGCAATAATCACTTAATTTAATTCATAAATGCATTTCAAACACACATTAAGCACATATTAACATGTATAATTCACATCATCAACCCACATATTTGTAACCCACATTTTCATTCATGTATAAGCTGTAACCCAACCGAAAGTACACATATACTCAATATTCGACTTAACTCATTTCCAAAAGAAAAGTCAACTTCCACGTACCTGAACATTTAGTTCATTTAGCACATTCAATCATAGTTAACGTTACCCGTATACAGTCGAATAGGCATAAAGCCTAATGTAATACACTAGCTTGAGATTTATTCTAGTGCATAACTCGTATATCCAAAATTATCATCATTCATCAAAATTCTTTCAAACTTTCGAATGTCGAAACTTAATCAAAATAATTTCTTGAACAAGATTAACAAAATAGTGTCCATTCAGCAATAGCACATATAACTCTTACAATGCCATATCCTAGATATGGTCTTACGTATTCTCACATATCGAGTCAATGCCATGTCCCAGACATGGTCTTACACACTATCTCAAATCAATGCCTTCGTCCCAAACGAGGTCTTACATGAATTCCACTTCACACACTTAGTGCCCACTGACCGATCTCGCACTCATAGTGCTCGGTTAAAGGAAATTCGCACACACACAGTGCCTCTAATTATTCACATACATAGTGCTCTTATGCATTCGTTAATACACATTGATATGACTTAACTAAGTCTATAAACATCATGTATGTGCACTTTTAAATATATCATCTCATTTAAATTTGAATTCGTATAGTAATGAATACTTAAACTTTGCTCAAATTACCGGCACGAAGCCTACTAGGCACGAAGGCCGAATACATGTCACCAGCATGATTGCTCTTCGGGACCTAGCCCGGATATAACACCAGCACGAATGCTCTTCGGAACTTAGTCCGGATACCTTACTAGCACGAATGCTCTTCGAAATTTAGCCCGGATTTAGTAACTCGCACCAATGCCTTCGGGTCTTAGCCCGGATATATCAACTTGCACAATTGCCTTCGGGTCTTAGCCCGGATATATCAATTCGCACAAATGCCTTCGGGTCTTAGCCCGGATATAATCACCAGCTCAATTGCCTTCGGGATTTAGCCCGGATATCATTCAAATGCTCACGCACACATATATCAACAATCATGACACATCCATATTTCACTTTCGTTACTAAGGCTCAAACACAAAGCATTTATTAAACCTTTCCAATTTCAGCTCAATAGCCACACACAAAGAGCATGATTTCAATTGGCTTTATAACATAGTAGGGTCATTACTCGAAGACTTACCCCTTTCCACTGTCCGAAATCGACTCGGTAAGGTCGCACCCTTAATGTAAATAATTGATAGAAATATATATATATAGTGGGTTCGCACACATAGTGCTTAATAATCAACCACGCACACTTAGTGCCATGTACTTTAAACTCGCACACTTAGTGCCATGCATTTCAAGCCCGCACACTTAGTGCCAATCTCGCAACCGTGAACACTGATTGCCCGCACACTTAGTGCCAATCTCACAACCGTGAACACTTATTGCCCGCACACTTAGTGCCAATCTCGCAACCGTGAACACTGATTGCCCGCACACTTAGTGCCAATCTCACAACCGTGAACACATATTGCCCGCACACTTAGTGCTGAAAACCAACCACTCTATACGCTTCACTGCCTTTTTACATTCGACAATTTCGTCTCTACATACATATACACATATAGCAATACACATTAGTATATCATTTACATTACTCGAATACAAACAAAACACGCTTATCGACCATTCAACTTCCAGTTCCATAGCCACATACAAAAATCACATTTATAGTCATAACACTCTTTCAAAATTGCATCACTTATACCCTTATAATTCAATCCAAATCGAAATTCAAATACGAGTACATGATACGTACCTGATCAACTTAATAATTTAGGCATATCTAAGTGAAGTTATATCGCAAATTCTCATAGTCAGAAGCTTGCTACAGCTCGATCGGGATCAAGATTCATTGCAATACAGCAAACACATTTTAATAGCCAAAAATCATCACACTATCATTTTATCACTTTATGGCATGTATAAATAGACTCACGCGTGCTACGTTAGTCCTAGAATCGACTAAACCGTAGCTCTGATACCAATAAAATTGTAACACCCCGTACCCGAGACCGTTGCCGGAGTCGGACACGAGGGGTTCACAGACTAAATTCGCTTACTATCGCAGTCCATTTTAAAATTTTCCAGGCAGTTGGCTAACTGCGACACTGTCACCTTAAAAATCATATCTTGAGTTTCACAACTCGAAAATCAGTTTCGTAATTTTTTCCCTGAAACTAGGCTCATGTGGCCATCTACATATTTTTTTCTAGAATTTTTGGTCAGGCCAATTAGTACAGTTTATTAGTCAAAGTCTCCCATGTTACAGGGATCGACTACACTGACCCTTGCACATTACGACTTGGATATCCCCCTGCACAGAGCTTCAATACTGATGCCATTTGTTTCTATGGAAACTAGACTCAGAGAGGAATCTATACATATATGGCATGACTCCTAATTATATCTAGTTAATTTGTAATGAATTTTCAAAGTCGGAACAGGGAGTCCAGAAACCGTTCTGGCCCCGTCTCACGAGAACCTGAATATCTCTTAACATACTGTCCATATGATCATTTCGTTACTTTCCTATGAAAATAGATTCATCAAGTTTCGTTTGCATAATTTATTCACTATTTAATTCCAATCCTACTATTTTTAGTGATTTTCCAAATCTACATCACTGCTGCTGCCAGCATCTGCCTTTAAGGTAGACTTTACCTATTTCATAGTTTCCATGATTCAACTAGCCCTTTTTGCATAAATAGCACAAATCATGATAGCGATTAACCATTCCATACCAAATGATTATAACATTATGCTCGAACATATATAAGCCATTTTTGCATGGCTATATACATTAACCAAAATATTCTTCCGCCACTAGTCTATTTTATACATGCCATAAGACAATCCGAAACATAGCAGTACCAAACAGTGGATAGTGATAGTGTGACTCGTTGCTGACGATCCCCGAGCCTGTAGCTTCGCAATGAGATCTATAAAACAGAGGAAACAGAGTAAACGGAGTAAGCATTACAATGCTTAGTAAGTTTTAAGCAGTGTCAACAGATAACAATCAAATTATAACATAGTTGTTCGTATTTTTATTTCACTCTTCCTTCGGGCATACCATCCCTTTACCGAATCTGCACATCTCATCATATACAATAGGCAGATAAACTTTCACATAAAAGTGAGCTCATGTGACATAGATATATCGTATGATTTCACATCACCCCTCACACTGATCCGATGTCACATAGTCATAAGAATAGTCTCATAGATTGCTCTCGTATGCATCCCATAACTACCTTATGATTTAGTGCAAATCAAGCTCACCTATAAACTTGGAGTACATACCTGTTTAACCTTTCGCATTGAATATATTTATAAGCAATTCTTATTACGAAGTCTTACCCGGACATAATCTCCACACGAAGTTATCGGGTCTTACCCGGACAAAATCCCCACACGTAGTCATCGGGTCTTTAGAACTCGGATATAGTACGAGCACGAAGCTTAGGGACATTAATCAGTGATAATATTCTCGCATAAAGCCTGCGGGGTTTTAACCCGGATATAGTACTGACACAAATGCCCTTCGGGACTTATCACATTTATGCACTTTCACATCCATCACATTGGCCACTCGGCCCTGTCACATATATACACTTTCACATTCATCACATCGGCCATTAAGCCTTATCACGCATATACACTTTCACATTCATCACATCGGCCGTTAAGCCTTATCACATATATATACACTTTCACATTCATCACATCGGCTATTAGGCCTTATCACACATATACACTTTCACATTCATCACATCGGCCATTAGGCCTTATCACATATACACTTTCACATTCATCACATCGGTCATTAGGCCTTATCACATATACACTTTCACATTCATCACATCGGCCATTAAGCCTTATCACATATATACACACTTTCACATTCATCACATCGGCCATTAGGCCTTATCACATATATACACTTTCACATTCATCACATCGGCCATTAGGCCCTATTCACATATATACACTTTCACATTCATCACATCGGCCATTAGGCCCTATTCACATATATACACTTTCACATTCATCACATCGGCCGTTAGGCCTTATCACATATATACACTTTCACATTCATCACATCGGCCATTAAGCCTTATCACATATATACACACTTTCACATTCATCACATCGGCCATTAGGCCTTATCACATATATACACTTTCACATTCATCACATCGGCCATTAGGCCCTATTCACATATATACACTTTCACATTCATCACATCGGCCATAAGGCCTTATCACAATTTAGAATTCACGTATGGGTTTAATCAATAGCTTATAAGCAACTAAAACAAGTTTATCAAGGTTTACAACACAATCTCAAATTCAGCACAAGCTGTTTTTCCTGAGCAATAGTCACTAAATTATTTATAACTGGAGCTACAAAACTCCAAATCACTTTCCGTAAATTTTTCCTGAATATAGACTCGTATGTCTTCCATCCATAAAATTTCCAGAATTTTAGGTTTGGCCAATCAATACCAGATTTTTTTTTAAAGTTTCCCCTATTTCACTGCTTGACTAATCTGACCACTCTTCACTACGAATCAAATTTCTCATTATCAGAAATTCCTTTGCTTACACGGTTTCTTTTATAAGAAATTAGACTCATTAAGCTTTAATTTCATGTCTCATTCAGCCTCTAATTCAAATCCATGAATTTATGGTGATTTTCTAAATTCATGTTACTGCTGCTGTCCTGAGCAGGTTTATCACAATTTTACTCTTCTGGCATATCCTTTCAGCACTTCATAATATCATATCCATTTGGCAACATATCATATCAATAACTTACCTATACTTCATAATAACCATTAGGCTATATGCATAAAGATTTACAATAGAGTTATGATTCTTTTAATATGTGCTTAACATATCATACTCAATCACATTATAGGCTTTAATACTTAAAACTTACCTCGAATACTTTGAATAGTTGTGGATAGACTACTCGATCACTTTTTCCTTTCCTTTATCAGATTTTGACCCTCTTGGCTCTTGAGCTTGATTCAACAAGTAGATTTTATTAAATAACTTATCAATTTAGCGATTCGATTTAATACATGTATACCATACACCTAAGTACAAAAGATGTTATTAACTAGATATTAAACAACAAACATATGCTCTACTCATGTACCAACGAACATGATACTAGCTCAATACCATGCATAATCGAATTTATTTAGCATCATTTAGTTTTATATAAATACACATATCATCCCAACTCGACACAAGAGTCAAATTCATCACTCAAACATTTACACCAATCTATTTGAATATCTTGGCCGAAACCCTCAATTGGCTAACATAGCCTTAATATTTCAATATAAGCATGTATACATCAAAGGCAATTTAAAACACTTAGCCCTTATACTCAATAATGAAACCAACCCGTATACCTAATTATTTAACACATCACCTCCAAATGCATGTATTAACTAACATATATCCAATCCACATGCCAAGTTACCATGAATAAATTAAACTTATATATATATAGATAACCTTTCATACCCTTGTATCTAGTGTCATGAGAATAGCCGAATGTCCAAATTAACCAAGCTAAAAGATTTAACCTTCAACACTTTAATGATCCACAACCTATTCTTCAAGGCTTCAATTTTAAAGTAATTAACATTTATACTCTTGTGCCGAATTAGCTAACACTTATAGTCCATAGCCGAACCTCTTGATGGTTAAGCCTCCAATTATTCATTTCAATTACCCTTACATTTTTACTTATCAAAGCCGAAACCCATACATGACATTACTCATATCATTCAAACTCACCTTCTAAAAAAAATCATGAACAATGCCGAATCCTTAAGTGTTCAAACCCCTAATTTACTCAACACATTCTTCATCAAAACTTAAAGGAAATAATCAAATTCCTTCTTTAATAACCATAGCCGAATGCTCCATCCATCCATCAAAAATTCCAAGTTTTCAAATGGGCTAATATGGAGCTAGCTAAATGACTTAAACTAAGCTTAAAATTTCAAAACTAACAAAATTTTACTAACCTTCTCAAGCTTCAAGTGACCGAATGCTACCCTCCTATCTTCCTCTCTACAATCGGCCAAGAAGAACAAGGTGATAACCTCCCTCTTTCTTTTTTTTTTCTTTTAGTATCCTTAGTATTTCTTTTATTATTTCTTTTCTTTTACTTAAAATAATGACCACTTCATGGAAATTTACCACATAGTCTAATATATGCTCCATCATGGCCGGCCACTATGCACACAAAAGGAGTATTTGACATGCAAAGCCAATATTTTCACTACATGCTTAAATAGGTCCTTATAAATTAACCTATCGCATTTCAAAAGTGTCACACATAAGTCCTATTAACTAGGTTCACATGCAATCGACTAAATCCAAGTTTAAAACTTTCACACATTCATATTCACATATTCTAGACAATAATTATCACATCCAAATACTTCGGTGACTCGGCTTAGCGGTCCCGAAACCACTTTCCGACTAGGGTCACTTTAGGGGTGTCACAACTCTCCCCCCTTTAGGGATTTTCGTCCTCGAAAATTGGATAACGTCCTCTTATTGAATTATATTCATATAAACATTAGCTCATCGATAGCTATTGTAATTCATTATTGATTTCGCATCGATAAAATCATTTTCTTATCTTAAAACAAATACATAAACATTTCTACAAGTATGCACAAATATCTCATTTTCTTGATTTCATAAGCAATAATCACTTAATTTAATTCATAAATGCATTTCAAACACACATTAAGCACATATTAACATGTATAATTCACATCATCAACCCACATATTTGTAACCCACATTTTCATTCATGTATAAGCTGTAACCCAACCGAAAGTACACATATACTCAATATTCGACTTAACTCATTTCCAAAAGAAAAGTCAACTTCCACGTACCTGAACATTTAGTTCATTTAGCACATTCAATCATAGTTAACGTTACCCGTATACAGTCGAATAGGCATAAAGCCTAATGTAATACACTAGCTTGAGATTTATTCTAGTGCATAACTCGTATATCCAAAATTATCATCATTCATCAAAAATTCTTTCAAACTTTCGAATGTCGAAACTTAATCAAAATAATTTCTTGAACAAGATTAACAAAATAGTGTCCATTCAGCAATAGCACATATAACTCTTACAATGCCATATCCTAGATATGGTCTTACGTATTCTCACATATCGAGTCAATGCCATGTCCCAGACATGGTCTTACACACTATCTCAAATCAATGCCTTCGTCCCAAACGAGGTCTTACATGAATTCCACTTCACACACTTAGTGCCCACTGACCGATCTCGCACTCATAGTGCTCGGTTAAAGGAAATTCGCACACACACAGTGCCTCTAATTATTCACATACATAGTGCTCTTATGCATTCGTTAATACACATTGATATGACTTAACTAAGTCTATAAACATCATGTATGTGCACTTTTAAATATATCATCTCATTTAAATTTGAATTCGTATAGTAATGAATACTTAAACTTTGCTCAAATTACCGGCACGAAGCCTACTAGGCACGAAGGCCCGAATACATGTCACCAGCATGATTGCTCTTCGGGACCTAGCCCGGATATAACACCAGCACGAATGCTCTTCGGAACTTAGTCCGGATACCTTACTAGCACGAATGCTCTTCGAAATTTAGCCCGGATTTAGTAACTCGCACCAATGCCTTCGGGTCTTAGCCCGGATATATCAACTTGCACAATTGCCTTCGGGTCTTAGCCCGGATATATCAATTCGCACAAATGCCTTCGGGTCTTAGCCCGGATATAATCACCAGCTCAATTGCCTTCGGGATTTAGCCCGGATATCATTCAAATGCTCACGCACACATATATCAACAATCATGACACATCCATATTTCACTTTCGTTACTAAGGCTCAAACACAAAGCATTTATTAAACCTTTCCAATTTCAGCTCAATAGCCACACACAAAGAGCATGATTTCAATTGGCTTTATAACATAGTAGGGTCATTACTCGAAGACTTACCCCTTTCCACTGTCCGAAATCGACTCGGTAAGGTCGCACCCTTAATGTAAATAATTGATAGAAATATATATATATAGTGGGTTCGCACACATAGTGCTTAATAATCAACCACGCACACTTAGTGCCATGTACTTTAAACTCGCACACTTAGTGCCATGCATTTCAAGCCCGCACACTTAGTGCCAATCTCGCAACCGTGAACACTGATTGCCCGCACACTTAGTGCCAATCTCACAACCGTGAACACTTATTGCCCGCACACTTAGTGCCAATCTCGCAACCGTGAACACTGATTGCCCGCACACTTAGTGCCAATCTCACAACCGTGAACACATATTGCCCGCACACTTAGTGCTGAAAACCAACCACTCTATACGCTTCACTGCCTTTTTACATTCGACAATTTCGTCTCTACATACATATACACATATAGCAATACACATTAGTATATCATTTACATTACTCGAATACAAACAAAACACGCTTATCGACCATTCAACTTCCAGTTCCATAGCCACATACAAAAATCACATTTATAGTCATAACACTCTTTCAAAATTGCATCACTTATACCCTTATAATTCAATCCAAATCGAAATTCAAATACGAGTACATGATACGTACCTGATCAACTTAATAATTTAGGCATATCTAAGTGAAGTTATATCGCAAATTCTCATAGTCAGAAGCTTGCTACAGCTCGATCGGGATCAAGATTCATTGCAATACAGCAAACACATTTTAATAGCCAAAAATCATCACACTATCATTTTATCACTTTATGGCATGTATAAATAGACTCACGCGTGCTACGTTAGTCCTAGAATCGACTAAACCGTAGCTCTGATACCAATAAAATTGTAACACCCCGTACCCGAGACCGTTGCCGGAGTCGGACACGAGGGGTTCACAGACTAAATTCGCTTACTATCGCAGTCCATTTTAAAATTTTCCAGGCAGTTGGCTAACTGCGACACTGTCACCTTAAAAATCATATCTTGAGTTTCACAACTCGAAAATCAGTTTCGTAATTTTTTCCCTGAAACTAGGCTCATGTGGCCATCTACATATTTTTTTCTAGAATTTTTGGTCAGGCCAATTAGTACAGTTTATTAGTCAAAGTCTCCCATGTTACAGGGATCGACTACACTGACCCTTGCACATTACGACTTGGATATCCCCCTGCACAGAGCTTCAATACTGATGCCATTTGTTTCTATGGAAACTAGACTCAGAGAGGAATCTATACATATATGGCATGACTCCTAATTATATCTAGTTAATTTGTAATGAATTTTCAAAGTCGGAACAGGGAGTCCAGAAACCGTTCTGGCCCCGTCTCACGAGAACCTGAATATCTCTTAACATACTGTCCATATGATCATTTCGTTACTTTCCTATGAAAATAGATTCATCAAGTTTCGTTTGCATAATTTATTCACTATTTAATTCCAATCCTACTATTTTTAGTGATTTTCCAAATCTACATCACTGCTGCTGCCAGCATCTGCCTTTAAGGTAGACTTTACCTATTTCATAGTTTCCATGATTCAACTAGCCCTTTTTGCATAAATAGCACAAATCATGATAGCGATTAACCATTCCATACCAAATGATTATAACATTATGCTCGAACATATATAAGCCATTTTTGCATGGCTATATACATTAACCAAAATATTCTTCCGCCACTAGTCTATTTTATACATGCCATAAGACAATCCGAAACATAGCAGTACCAAACAGTGGATAGTGATAGTGTGACTCGTTGCTGACGATCCCCGAGCCTGTAGCTTCGCAATGAGATCTATAAAACAGAGGAAACAGAGTAAACGGAGTAAGCATTACAATGCTTAGTAAGTTTTAAGCAGTGTCAACAGATAACAATCAAATTATAACATAGTTGTTCGTATTTTTATTTCACTCTTCCTTCGGGCATACCATCCCTTTACCGAATCTGCACATCTCATCATATACAATAGGCAGATAAACTTTCACATAAAAGTGAGCTCATGTGACATAGATATATCGTATGATTTCACATCACCCCTCACACTGATCCGATGTCACATAGTCATAAGAATAGTCTCATAGATTGCTCTCGTATGCATCCCATAACTACCTTATGATTTAGTGCAAATCAAGCTCACCTATAAACTTGGAGTACATACCTGTTTAACCTTTCGCATTGAATATATTTATAAGCAATTCTTATTACGAAGTCTTACCCGGACATAATCTCCACACGAAGTTATCGGGTCTTACCCGGACAAAATCCCCACACGTAGTCATCGGGTCTTTAGAACTCGGATATAGTACGAGCACGAAGCTTAGGGACATTAATCAGTGATAATATTCTCGCATAAAGCCTGCGGGGTTTTAACCCGGATATAGTACTGACACAAATGCCCTTCGGGACTTATCACATTTATGCACTTTCACATCCATCACATTGGCCACTCGGCCCTGTCACATATATACACTTTCACATTCATCACATCGGCCATTAAGCCTTATCACGCATATACACTTTCACATTCATCACATCGGCCGTTAAGCCTTATCACATATATATACACTTTCACATTCATCACATCGGCTATTAGGCCTTATCACACATATACACTTTCACATTCATCACATCGGCCATTAGGCCTTATCACATATACACTTTCACATTCATCACATCGGTCATTAGGCCTTATCACATATACACTTTCACATTCATCACATCGGCCATTAAGCCTTATCACATATATACACACTTTCACATTCATCACATCGGCCATTAGGCCTTATCACATATATACACTTTCACATTCATCACATCGGCCATTAGGCCCTATTCACATATATACACTTTCACATTCATCACATCGGCCATTAGGCCCTATTCACATATATACACTTTCACATTCATCACATCGGCCGTTAGGCCTTATCACATATATACACTTTCACATTCATCACATCGGCCATTAAGCCTTATCACATATATACACACTTTCACATTCATCACATCGGCCATTAGGCCTTATCACATATATACACTTTCACATTCATCACATCGGCCATTAGGCCCTATTCACATATATACACTTTCACATTCATCACATCGGCCATAAGGCCTTATCACAATTTAGAATTCACGTATGGGTTTAATCAATAGCTTATAAGCAACTAAAACAAGTTTATCAAGGTTTACAACACAATCTCAAATTCAGCACAAGCTGTTTTTCCTGAGCAATAGTCACTAAATTATTTATAACTGGAGCTACAAAACTCCAAATCACTTTCCGTAAATTTTTCCTGAATATAGACTCGTATGTCTTCCATCCATAAAATTTCCAGAATTTTAGGTTTGGCCAATCAATACCAGATTTTTTTTAAAGTTTCCCCTATTTCACTGCTTGACTAATCTGACCACTCTTCACTACGAATCAAATTTCTCATTATCAGAAATTCCTTTGCTTACACGGTTTCTTTTATAAGAAATTAGACTCATTAAGCTTTAATTTCATGTCTCATTCAGCCTCTAATTCAAATCCATGAATTTATGGTGATTTTCTAAATTCATGTTACTGCTGCTGTCCTGAGCAGGTTTATCACAATTTTACTCTTCTGGCATATCCTTTCAGCACTTCATAATATCATATCCATTTGGCAACATATCATATCAATAACTTACCTATACTTCATAATAACCATTAGGCTATATGCATAAAGATTTACAATAGAGTTATGATTCTTTTAATATGTGCTTAACATATCATACTCAATCACATTATAGGCTTTAATACTTAAAACTTACCTCGAATACTTTGAATAGTTGTGGATAGACTACTCGATCACTTTTTCCTTTCCTTTATCAGATTTTGACCCTCTTGGCTCTTGAGCTTGATTCAACAAGTAGATTTTATTAAATAACTTATCAATTTAGCGATTCGATTTAATACATGTATACCATACACCTAAGTACAAAAGATGTTATTAACTAGATATTAAACAACAAACATATGCTCTACTCATGTACCAACGAACATGATACTAGCTCAATACCATGCATAATCGAATTTATTTAGCATCATTTAGTTTTATATAAATACACATATCATCCCAACTCGACACAAGAGTCAAATTCATCACTCAAACATTCACACCAATCTATTTGAATATCTTGGCCGAAACCCTCAATTGGCTAACATAGCCTTAATATTTCAATATAAGCATGTATACATCAAAGGCAATTTAAAACACTTAGCCCTTATACTCAATAATGAAACCAACCCATATACCTAATTATTTAACACATCACCTCCAAATGCATGTATTAACTAACATATATCCAATCCACATGCCAAGTTACCATGAATAAATTAAACTTATATATATATAGATAACCTTTCATACCCTTGTATCTAGTGTCATGAGAATAGCCGAATGTCCAAATTAACCAAGCTAAAAGATTTAACCTTCAACACTTTAATGATCCACAACCTATTCTTCAAGGCTTCAATTTTAAAGTAATTAACATTTATACTCTTGTGCCGAATTAGCTAACACTTATAGTCCATAGCCGAACCTCTTGATGGTTAAGCCTCCAATTATTCATTTCAATTACCCTTACATTTTTACTTATCAAAGCCGAAACCCATACATGACATTACTCATATCATTCAAACTCACCTTCTAAAAAAAATCATGAACAATGCCGAATCCTTAAGTGTTCAAACCCCTAATTTACTCAACACATTCTTCATCAAAACTTAAAGGAAATAATCAAATTCCTTCTTTAATAACCATAGCCGAATGCTCCATCCATCCATCAAAAATTCCAAGTTTTCAAATGGGCTAATATGGAGCTAGCTAAATGACTTAAACTAAGCTTAAAATTTCAAAACTAACAAAATTTTACTAACCTTCTCAAGCTTCAAGTGACCGAATGCTACCCTCCTATCTTCCTCTCTACAATCGGCCAAGAAGAACAAGGTGATAACCTCCCTCTTTCTTTTTTTTTCTTTTAGTATCCTTAGTATTTCTTTTATTATTTCTTTTCTTTTACTTAAAATAATGACCACTTCATGGAAATTTACCACATAGTCTAATATATGCTCCATCATGGCCGGCCACTATGCACACAAAAGGAGTATTTGACATGCAAAGCCAATATTTTCACTACATGCTTAAATAGGTCCTTATAAATTAACCTATCGCATTTCAAAAGTGTCACACATAAGTCCTATTAACTAGGTTCACATGCAATCGACTAAATCCAAGTTTAAAACTTTCACACATTCATATTCACATATTCTAGACAATAATTATCACATCCAAATACTTCGGTGACTCGGCTTAGCGGTCCCGAAACCACTTTCCGACTAGGGTCACTTTAGGGGTGTCACACGATGCTTCATAGATATCGATTTGGCCTTCGCATGGGATTAGTTAGTCTGAGATCGTGATTAAGCTTGATATGACGTACGAAGAAGAACCGATTCATATTTTGGCTCGTGAGATTAAAGAGTTGCGAAAAAAGAAGATTTCATTAGTTAAAGTATTGTGGCATAAACATGAAGTTGATGAAGCAACGTGGGAGCCAGAAGATGCAATGAGAGAACGTTATCCAAACTTATTCATCGGTAAGATTTTGAGGACGAAAATCCCTAAGGGGGAGAGTTGTAACAGCCCAATTTAGACCCAAATCGTAATGGTGGTTTTGGGACCACGAATTCGAGTCAAAAAATATTTTCAAATTATTTTATGTGTTTTTTTGTGTGAATTTAAATCTGTGAAATATTTGCGATTTAATTTTGTCGTTTAGGTGTCCGATTAAATAAAAGGACTTAATCGCGTAAAATGAAATTTTGGTGGTTAATTCAAAAAGGGCTGAATTGTACTTGGCTTTTTAAGTGGAAGCCTTTAAGTTGCAAATTTCCCATTATTAAGTGAGGTGGACGGTAGTGGCCATGGCATAATGGTTTTATAATATGACAAATAAGGTTAAAAATGTAAAACATTTAATAATAAGTTAGTATATACGTTATATTATATGATAACATAAATAATCTTTTATTTCTTCATCACTTAGCCGAATATAAACAAAATAAAAAGAAAGAACAAGAGTTAGGGTTCGGCCAATCTTAAAGCTTAATCAAGGTATGAATTTAGTCCGGTTTTTGATCATTTCTACGTTTTTGAGATCGTTGCTTAGTAATCTTCAAGACCCATGATTTAATTTTTGATTTTGATGAATATTTTGAGTTGTACCATTCTGATAGCTTGTGATTTTTGTTGTTTGATGATGAAATATGAAAGATATGTTTTAGATTAACATGTTTTATATTGGAATTTTTTGATGATTTTGAGTAATTAGGACTTAATTGCAAAAATATTAACTTGAGGGATTAAAATGTGAAATTAATGAAATATATCAGCTTGTATAGGTATGGGTACTATTCGGCCTAACATGGGTACTTTGAAATTTTGTGTATTTTGTGTTTTGTGCAATAGGGACTAAATTGTAAAAATTGTAAATGTTAGGGGTAAAATGGTAATTTTTCCATTTATGTGTTGTTGGACTAAATTGATTGAAAATATGTTTGAATGAGCTTAATTTGAATATGTTTAGATCAAGAACCAAAGAAATTGGATTTAGATCGAGGGAAAATGAAAGTTGTCAACTAGTTGATCCGTACCGATTTTTCGTAGTTCGAGGTAAGTTTATAAGCAAATAGACATACTTAATTCTAATTAAATGTAATATATATATGCTGAAATGAATTGTATGATTTATTACATGTTCAATTCGAATGTGAATAAGCTTGGTTACCATGTTTCCAAATTCGTTTCGATCGAGTTATGACGTCCGAAAAACCCGTATGAACCTTAGGAATAGTTAGGATACATATGTCATGACATGGGATTCCGATACATGTGTGTGAGTAAGACCATGGCATCGATATGTGATTCCGATATGTGTTTACGAGTAAGACTCTGTCTAGGACAGTGGCATCGATAAGAGATTACATGTAAGACCACGTTTGAGACGTTAGCATTGTACGATATATGTGTGATTATTCGAGTGTCCTACCCAATTCCAAATGGTTAACCAGGCATGGATAAATTGTGAATAAATACAAAAAATGAGCTGAAAAATTAGGTATGTAATAATCTGTTATCTATGGAAACAAGCTAAGTAAGCTAATTTATGTATGTTACAAGTGGTGTATGAATTTAATAAGGAATATGTACGAATATGATTTGTGATCTTGGCTTGGAAGGTGAGTAACTTAAGTTTTATTAAAAAGACTTTTAACTATGTGTATATACATAAGTGTGATTGTGTATAATCGGCTACATAGGAAAAATATGTGTAAAATATCATATTATGATTCTTGAGTTGATTCAAATGTATAAATATATGTTTGAATGTGTCTTGACATTGTGGCTTGAAAGTTGAATAACTTTTGATTAAATAGTTTAGGTGAACATTCGGCCTAGGTAATTATGGTGCATAGAATGTATTATTTTATCTCATTTGTAGATTTAAGATTAAGTATTGATAATGATATTATAATTCGGCAAGATTAATCAATTTGAATATGTTATCAAGATGTTTATTTTCTTATGACTTACTAAGCTGTGGTAGCTTACTCTGTGTATTATGTTACTCTGTTTTATAGATTTTGAAGTCAAGCTACAGGCTTGGGACTATCAGCCAAGCTCATCACACTATCTACTATTTTGGTACCTTATTAGCTAAACTTAAATTATGGCATGTATAGGCTGGAATTTACCTTTGAAATGCTGAATGTGGGTTATGAATATAAGCCATGCGAAAATGGCTAAACTTTTATTTTTAAATTCGATCATGGTGAGAATGAGTTGTGTTTATTTTAGTTTTATAGTTATGTGCTACGAAGGTATAATATTTGTGACAGGTACTAAATGCTTTGAAAATGATTTGCTTAAAATGATTAAGTTTGGTCTTATGTATTCTTGGTTAGATTGTTAAATGAGAGTGATTGTTGGTAAACTAGTAATGGAAGCTTAGATGTACATGTGGTGTTAGGTAGTAAATTCGACTATAAAAGAATAAAAGCATTATATGTATTTATTAAAATTGATAATTGGTATTAGAGATATGAAATGCGAAATAGTTAACTATGATGGATAAATGTTTATTAGTTTGACTGATTCGGTTGTAAAGTGATATATGTTGCATGTGTTTCATGAATATTTGGTCAATTGTTTAATATGCATTCAATGCTAAGTGTGATCGTTATTTTAGGATAAGTTAATTATTACGTACATATGCATTATTAACATGTTTGGCCATGATATAATGTACTAAATATACATATGTGATTATATATTAATTTATGTAATAGGACTGTACATTTAAACGTGTTTACCAAAAGTTTGCTTTTAAAGTTAGGTCATGTATGACATTATGGGAACAATAATTTGAGATGTCTGAATGATGTCTTTTACTTAGTTATTTAATATGAAATTTTAAGCAGAATAATTTGCATATATGATAAGTGTACTTCTTGTTCGTATGTGCATGAAATGGTTAAAATTTACAAAGGCCAATTGCATGTAATTTAATGACTGAAGTAGTTATGTACAAACTTTAATAACTGATAAACTGTAATATATACATATTTTTAACCCATGCTTGGCATATTTATGAATGATTTCTCCTTGGTTTTAGTGGTTTTGATGCTTCTAATCCTTTAATTTCATGTTTATACTTAGGAGAGCCTAGGATAGCAAAAGAGCGAAAAAGGGGCCAAAAAAAAAACAAATTGGGCTTAAATAATGTTTCACACGGCCTAGGCACTTCCACACGGGTAATCCACACGCCCGTGTGAGGCAGACGAGCAGACCACACGCCCGTGTGTAACGACTGTGTCGACATTATTCCAAGTCAGAATTGCACACGATTTGAAGCACTTGCAGACGGCGTGGCACACGGCGTGTCCCTGTCGAGCCCAAGTCTAATTCTACTAAAAAAAGGGCACTTTTTTGGGTTATGAAGCATTCTAAAGCCTATATAAACACCCAATAGGAGGATTAAGGGGACACACAGAGTTAGAGGCAGAACGTACTCAAGAAAAGCCATCGGAATCACCTCGGAGCTAGGATCTACATCAAGACTGAAGATTTTCATCCAATTTCCTAGAAGTTCTTTGGGTTCTTTATGTATTGTTGTTTTCCAAACTTTGAGATGTTTTCCATTATCATTATGAACGAAACTCCCTAAATACCTAAGGGAGATGAAACCTATGACAGATCTTACTATTATTTGAATTATATGATAAAGACTTATGCTTATTCTTAATTGTGAATTCTAAATACTTGTTTTAATATTCCAGGGTATTAATTCAGGTTTTGATGTGCTTATTTAGTGGAGCGAAAGTCCCTGTTTAAGAGTAGATCATTCATAATTAAGTGGAGTTGAATGCAATCCTAGAGATAGGATGACATAAATCTGCCAGATTAGAGTCAAATATAATAAGGGAATCCATAGATTGAGTTAATGCAACAATAAGGGTTTTAATTAGAAAGAGATTTCAATTAATCAACCTAAAGTCAGTTGTTCTTAGTCTCGAAAGAGATATTAACATAAATTAGGGATTCCTATGGATTAAGTTAAGTGAATAAATTGTCTAATTCAGAAATAATAAGTGAAGTCTAGGTGGATTCTTCCTTGGGTATTGTCTTCTCCATCCATTTTTCCTAAGCATTTTCGAACTTCATCTTTGTCATAGTCTTAGTTAATTTAGATAATTAGTTTTAGTTTAAAAATACATTTAATTCTTAGGCTAGATAATAAAAAGAGAGTAACTACTAGTACTCTTAGTCCTCGTGGATACGATATTCCGGTCTCACCATGACTATACTACTGTTCGATAGGTGCATTTTCCTTAGTTGAATTTATAGTTAGTTTTACGACCATCAAGTTTTTGGCGTCGTTGCCGGGACTAAGATATTAGAACACATAATTTTTATTACTTTAGCCATTTATTTAATTTAATTTTAATTTTGTTTATATCACTAAATTTTCTTTTATTTACTTCTGGCAGGTTTTTATAGTTTATGACTAGAAGAAACCCGTCAAGACCTTTTCTTTTTGATAGTGAGATCGAAAGCACAGCTCACAGAAACCGAAGAGAAATAAGGTAAGGCCTACGATACATAGAGGATGGGCAAGAGGACAATATTCAACCCACAACCGAGGAGATGGCTGATAATCATAATAATTAGTTACCTTCTGTGGCTATTACAGACCCAGTAAATCAGAATCCTGCTCCTCGTACTATGTATGATTATGCTAAACCTAGTTTAACAGAAGCTGAATCGAGTATAGTTAGACCTGTTATTGCTGCAAATAATTTGAACTAAAACCTAACACGATTCAAATGATACAACAGTTTGTTCAGTTTGATGGTTTGCAGGTTGAGGATCCAAACACTCATTTAGCAAACTTTCTGGAATTTTACGACACCTTTAAGATAAATGGCATTTCTGATAATGCCATTTGCCTTCGGCTGTTTCCCTTTTCATTAAGAAATAAGGCTAAACAGTGGTTAAACTCGTTACCACGAGGGTCAATCACTACTTGGAACAGATGACAGAAAAAATTTTACTTAAATATTTTCTGCGGCTAAAATGGCTAAACTAAGGAATAATATCTCTTCTTTGTGTAGATGGATTTAAAACTCTTTATGATGCATGCAGAGATACAAGACTTATTAAGAAGGTGTCCTCACATGGTTACCTCTATGGTTGCAGTCAGACTTTTTACAATAGAGTGAGCCCCTCAACAAGGCAACTGATCAACACAGCCGCCGGTGGAACTTGAACAACAAACACCTGAAGAGGCTTATGAATTTATTGAAAATGTCACTGAATAACATTAGTGGCAAGTCATGAGAACAAAGCCGACAAAGCAGCCGGTGTTTCAACCTCGACGCGGTTACTATGCTATCTAACCAGGTAAAACTTTTAAATAAAAAGATTGACAGTTTGTATGGTTCTACTCAGGTACATCCAGTGATGAGGTGTGATTCAAATGGAGGAGAAGTACACACAGAATATCAATCCTTCAACCTAGCACCAAGGAGGAACAAATTCAATATATAGGTAATAATATTCTAGACCTCAAATAACCCATACAGTAACACTTATAATGCAGGTTGGAGGAGCCATCCCAACTTCTCGTAGGGTGGTCAAAGAAATCAAAGGCCACAACATCCCTCAGGTTTTCAACAACCACCTTACTAGTAAGAAAAGAAGCCGAACCTTGATAAGATGCTAACAAAATTTATCTCAGTGTCAGAAACTCGTTTTTAGAATACTGAAATAGCACTTAAGAATCAACAAGCGTCGATCCAAGGGCTCGAAAGTCAGATAAACCAGCTTGTTAAATTGATTTCTGAATGACCACAAAGTAGCTTACCGAGTAATACTAAATCTAACAAAAGGGAACAACTTAATGCGATTACTGTTCGAGATGAGGAAAGGTTAGTTGAACCTGAACCAGAACCGAGGCAAGGAATTGTGGTAAGTAAAGGTAAAAGTGAGGTGGACCACAGTGAGCAAAAATTGATAAGTAGAGAATACAAACCTCGTTTGCCATACCCTAGTGCGGCAAGGAAAGACCACACGGAAGAACAATTTGGTAAATTCCTTAAATTGTTAAAGAAAATACATACTAACTTACCGTTTATTGAAGCTTTTTGCAGATGCCAAACGCAATTAAATTTTTAAAGGAGCTTTAGCAATAGTGAAGTTGATGAGGCGTCGTATGTAGAGTTGAACGCAGTTGCTCAGCCATTCATAGAATAAGCTACCAACAAGTTGAAAGATCCAGATTACAATTCCTGCTTAATGGAGTTTAAATGTTACAATGCTTAGGCGATTTAGCCAAGTA
>NW_024403174.1:0-22013 GCF_007990345.1 Gossypium hirsutum | reverse complement strand
AAACGTTCATATGAACAGTATATTATGAGATGTTAAAGTTTTCGTGAGACAGGGCTAGAATGGTTTCTGGATCCCCTGATCTGATTTTGGAAATTCATTATAAATTAACCAGAGACATTTAGAAGTCATGCCATATATTTATAGATTCCTCTTTGAGTCTAGTTTCTATAGAAACAAACGGAATCAGTATTGAAGCCATGTACAGGGAGATATTCAAGTCGTAATGCGCAAAGGTCAGTGTAGTCAATCCCTGTAACATGGGAGACTTTGACTAATAAACTGTACTAATTGGCCCAACCAAAAATTCTAGCAAAAAATTTGTAGATGCATATATGAGTCTAGTTTCAGGGAAAAATCACGAAACTGATTTTCTAGTTGTGAAACTCAAGATATGATTTTTAAGGTGACTGTGACGCAGTTAGCCAGCTTTCCTGGAAAATTTAAAATGGATTGTGCAAAGAAGTGATTTAAGTCTGCAAACCCCTCGTGTCCGACTCCGGTGACGGACTCGGGTACAGGGTGTTACAATTTTATTGGTATCAGAGCCACGGTTTAGTCGATTCTAGGACTACCGTAATGCGTTGGGTTTAGCTATACATGTCATTTTATGTGATTATTTGATAGTGTGGTGATTTCTGACATTTGCAAATGTGTCTATTTATAATAATGGATTCTGATCCCGACCGAGCGGTAGCTGATGATCTTGAGAGTGTAGCGCCTGCTCCCGCACAAGGGACAGCACCGGCGGACTCTCAACCTAATGCTAGTAATCCGAATGATGAGGCTACACAAGCTTTCTATAGCGTGATGAATGATTGGTTCAACCAATACATTCGAACTAATACGGCTGTTCCACAACCTCCATTCCCGACAAATACCACCCCCGCACCTACAATACCTCCAGTAATGGACCAAATAAGGTCAAATAAGCCCCCACTTGACAGAATCTGAAAACACGGGGCTACTGAATTTAAAGCTACGGACAGCGATGATGCCGAGCAAGCTGAATTTTGGTTGGACAACACTATCCAGGTACTCGACGAGCTATCTTGCACACCCGATGAGTGCCTAAAGTGTACTATCTCCTTGCTACGTGATTCTGCCTACTATTGGTGGAATATATTGACTTCTGTTGTGCCTAGAGAGCAAGTAACTTGGGAATTCTTCCAAGCCGAGTTTCGAAAGAAGTATATCAGTCAGAGATTCATTGACCAAAAATGGAAGGAATTTCTTGAACTTAAACAAGGTTCCATGTCGGTTACCGACTATGAACGAAAGTTTGTAAGGCTTAGCCGGTACGCACGAGAATGCATTTCCTCAGAAGCCGTAATGTGTAAACGTTTCGAGGATGGATTGAATGATGATATAAAGCTGTATGTTGGCACTTTGGAAATCCGAGAATTTGTGGCACTTGTCGAGCAAGCTTACAAAGCCGAGGAGCTCAGTATGGAGAAAAGAAAAGCTGAGGTGGAGCAAGGGAGTTTCGTAAGAGGTCTTCGAGGAAGCCCTTCCCACAGTCATCGAAGAAATTTAGAGATGGCTTAGGCCGGTCTAGAGACACTTCGGGCTTTTCTAGACGAGATCGCGATCGACCCCTTTCGAGTGCACGAGTCACTTCGGTCGCCAGTGTGGGAAATGATCGTCGAGATAGAACGGAGTGCCAGTATTGTGGCAAGTGGCATTCTGGAAGTTGTAGATTCCATGACCGCTCCTGCTACAAGTGTGGGTCAGTTGACCACTTTATCAAAGATTGCCCGAGATTGTCTGAACAGAATGTAAATCAGAGTGGGAAACCGAGTGCTACCACAGCTCGAGGTAGACCATTTAGAAACACGGGAAATACTAGTGGTGGTCAGAGAGGATCTAGAGATGCTGCGACCAGATCTGAGGCTCGTGCTCCTGCTAGGGCTTATGCTATACGCGCACGCGAGGATGCTTCCTCGCCAGATGTTATTACCGGTACTTTTACTCTCTTCGATACTAATGTGATTGCTTTGATTGACCCTGGTTCTACTCATTCTTATATTTGCGAAACCTTAGCATCCAGTAAGACTTTACCTGTTGAGTCTACTGAGTTCGTAATTCGGGTGTCAAATCCCTTGGGTCGTTACGTGCTTGTCGACAAAGTGTGTAAGAAATGCCCCCTAGTAATTCGAGATTCCTGTTTTCTGGCGGACTTGATGCTTTTGCCGTTTGATGAATTTGATGTTATTCTTGGTTTGGATTGGTTGACCGCGCATGATGCGGTTGTGAATTGCAAAAGTAAGACTATTGATTTGAGGTGCGCAAATAACGAGATAATCCGAGTTGAGTCTACGGACTTAAAGGGGTTGCCAGCTGTAATATCAGCAATGTTGGCCCAGAAATATGTAAAAAAAGGGTGCGAAGCATACCTTGCGTATGTACTTGATGACAAAGAATTAGAAAAGAAACCCGAATCTGTGCCGGTGGTTTGTGAATACCCGGATGTTTTTCCTGAAGAATTACCGGGTTTACCACCTGTTCGGGAGGTAGAGTTTGGTATTGAGCTTGTACCTGGAACTACGCCAATTTCTATAGCTCCGTATCGTATGGCACCAACTGAGTTAAAAGAATTGAAAGCTCAGTTGCAAGAGTTGACGGATAGAGGTTTCGCTCAACCAAGTTTCTCACCTTGGGGTGCACCAATATTGTTTGTGAAAAAGAAGGACGGAACCATGAGGCTGTGCATTGACTATCGCCAGCTGAATAAAATGACGATAAAGAATAAATATCCGTTACCGCGTATTGATGATTTGTTTGATCAACTAAAGGGAGCTTCAGTGTTTTCAAAGGTAGATTTGAGATCGGGTTATTATCAGTTGTGAATTCGAGATTCGGATATACCCAAAACTGCTTTCAGAACGAGATACGGCCACTACGAGTTCTTAGTGATGCCGTTTGGGCTCACTAATGCCCCTGCGGTATTTATGGATTTGATGAATCGGATCTTCAGACAGTATTTGGATCGGTTCGTAATTGTGTTTATTGATGACATCTTGGTTTATTCAAGAGATGAGACCGAACATGCTGAGCACCTGAGATTAGTGTTGCAAATTTTACGGGATAAGCAGTTATATGCTAAGTTCAGTAAGTGTGAGTTCTGGTTAAGAGAGGTTAGCTTCTTGGGCCATGTGGTATCTGCATCGGGTATTCGAGTTGACCCGAGCAAAATTTCAGCCATACTTAACTGGAAGCCTCCGAGAAATATTACTGAGGTTCGGAGCTTTTTGGGACTCGCCGGTTACTACCGACGGTTTGTAAAAGGTTTCTCGATGATAGCCACACCCATGACGAAGCTACTTCAAAAAGATATTAAGTTCGAATGGACGGAAAAATGTCAAAAAAGTTTTGATCAACTGAAAACTTATTTGACTGAAGCCTTTTTTAGTGCAGCCCGAATCAGGCAAAGAGTTTGTCATCTATAGTGACGCCTCCCTACTTGGGTTAGGTTGCGTGTTGATGCAAGAAGGTCGAGTTGTGGCCTATGCGTCGAGACAATTAAAGCCACATGAGAAAAATTATCCGACCCATGATCTCGAATTAGCTGCCATCGTATTCGCCTTGAAAATATGGCGACATTACTTATTTGGTGAGAAGTGCCATGTATTTTCGGATCACAAAAGTCTCAAATATTTGATGACTCAAAGAGACTTAAATCTGCGACAAAGACGTTGGCTTGAGTTGTTGAAAGATTATGAGCTTGTCATTGATTACCACCCGGGAAAGGCTAATGTGGTTGCGGACGCCTTAAGCCGGAAATCACTGTTTGCTTTACGAGCGATGAATGTACACTTGTCTGTTCTACCCGACAATGTGTTAGTAGCTGAATTAAAGGCCAAACCATTATTGATTCATCAAATTCGTGAAGCTCAGAAAGTCGACGATGAATTGGTCGCAAAACGGGCTGAATGTGTTCCGAATATGGAATCCGAATTTCAAATTGATGATGACGATTGTTTGAGGTTCAGAAGTCGGTTGTGTGTTCCAAGAAATTCAGAACTCATTTCGATGATTCTGAACGAAGCCCATTGTAGCCGAATGTCAATTCACCCGGGGAGTACAAAAATGTACAACGATCTGAGACGCCAGTTTTGGTGGCATGGTATGAACGAGACATTTCCGATTTTGTTTCGAAGTGTTTAACATGTCAGCAAGTAAAGGCGGAACATCAAGTGCCTACGGGTTTCCTCCAGCCAATCATGGTACCTGAATGAAATGGGATCGAGTCACGATGGATTTCGTATCTAGGTTGCCAGTATCGGCAAGTAAGAAAGATACGATTTGGGTTGTTGTGGATAGACTGACTAAGTCGGCTCACTTTATCCCCGTACGTACGGATTTTTCATTGGATAAACTAGCTGAATTGTATGTTTCTCAGATTGTGAGATTACACGGGGTACCGATTTCTATTGTGTCGGATAGAGATCCGAGATTCACCTCGCGATTTTGGAAGAAATTGCAAGAACCTTTGGGTACCAAGCTGCATTTTAGCACCGCTTTTCACCCCCAAACCGATGGTCAATCCGAGCGGATAATTCAGATACTTGAGGATATGTTGAGATGTTGCATCCTCGAGTTCAGTGGTTCATGGGAACGGTATTTACCTTTGATTGAATTCGCTTACAACAAAAGTTTTCAATCAAGTATTAAGATGGCACCTTACGAGGCTTTGTACGGTCGTAAATGCCGTACACCATTATTTTGGACCGAGCTCGGTGAAAGTAAAATTTTCGGAGTTGATTTGATTAAAGATGCTGAACAGAAAGTAAAGGTAATCCGTGAAAGTCTGAAGGCAGCCACAGATCGTCAGAAATCGTATGCGGATTTGAAACGAAAAGACATTGAATATCAGGTGGGAGATAAAGTGTTTCTTAAAGTTTCCCTTGGAAAAAGATACTCAGATTTGGCCGTAAGGGCAAGTTGAGCCCGAGATTCATTGGGCCGTATGAAATCTCCGAACGAGTTGGTCTGGTTGCGTATAGATTGATTTTTCCCCCTGAACTTGAAAAGATTCACGACGTCTTTCATGTTTCGATGCTTCGACGTTATAGATCCGATCCGTCACACGTGATTAATCCCTCAGAAGTTGAAATTCAATCTGACTTGAGTTATGAAGAAGAACCGATTCGTATCCTAGCTCGTGAAGTGAAAGAGTTGCGAAACAAAAGGGTTCCGTTAGTAAAGGTATTATGGCTCAAACACGGAGTCGAAGAAGCTACTTGGGAAACCGAGAATACCATGAAAGAACGATACCCAAACTTATTTACCGATAAGATTTTCGGGGACGAAAATTTCTTAAGTGGGGGAGAGTTGTGACAACCCTAAAGCGACCCTAGTAGGAAGCGGTTTCGGGACCGCTAAACCGAGTCACCAAATTATTTGAATATGATATTTATTGTCTAAAATAAATGTGTGAAATTTTAAGCTTCGATTTAGTAAATTGCATGTGAATTTAGTCAATAGGACTTATGTGTGACATTTTGAAATGTGATAGATCAAAACATAAGGACCTATTAGTGCATGTTGAAAAAGGGGGACTTGCATGTCAATTTTCCCCCCATCTAGTAGTGGCCGCCATGACATTAGGGTGGACAAAGGGTGATGGGCAAAACATGTCATAGACATGTTGTGTTGGTGCATCATGGGAGGAAACAATAAAATAAAGTTAGTAATAAAGAAATGGAAAAAAGAAAGAAGGTGTGTGATTGTTTCTCCCCCTCCCCATTGCGTGAATGTAAGAAAGAAACAAAAAAATGTGTCATCTTTTTTTCATTTCTCTTGGCCGAATGTTCTAAGGAAGAAAGGAAACAAGTTGTGTTCTTTGGTTCTTCTTGGCCGATTGAGAGGAGGAAGGAAGGAGTGAAGCAATCGGTCATCTTAGGTCGATATTAAGGTAAGGAAGTTGATACTAGTTCTTGAAATCCTAGTTGATTTTGAGTGAGATATCAAGTTATTGTTGGTAACCCATGTTGAAATTGTGATTTTGGAATAAGTAAGGTTTTCGGCTATGGAGATTAAGGGTGATGGTTGTGTTTCATGCTAAATCTAGATGAACAATGGTAGTTGCTTACATCTGATGATTATGAGTTTCTTTCTTGATTCTACCTTAGATCCATGTAGTATATTTTTATTTGGTGTTGCTGGAAGTATCGGCCATGGTATATCCATAAGTGTGATTTATGCTTATTGCATGGTAGGTAAGATTTATGTTTTGGATATATGTTTAAATTTGGTTATAATCAAATTTGTGATTCGGCTCTTGCACATATATATATGATTGCACATGATGTATTGGTATGACCTATATATTATCTCAAGGTATATACTTACACATGATGGTGCTTCGGTTATGGAGTAGATGATGGATGCGTATTGAGTTATAATATGTAATGCATTAGTTAGTAAAATGTATGCCATTTATGTGTGGTATTAAGTATATAATCGGCCTCAACATAGACATGCATATTCGGCCATAGGGAGAAGTTTGGTGTTGCATGTATCCGGTTAGAGGCAAGCATATCGATGCTTTTGTCTTGGCTTAGAAAATTCGGCCAAGGGGGAATATTAGCTAAAATGTTGAGTTTGATTCATGATTCCATATATATATGTGACTCTAATGCCTAAAGTATATATGGGCTAAGTACCTTGAGGTTTCTTTTGATGTTCGAATGAATTGTATTAAATTGCTTGATGTGATTAAAATGCATATGACCATTGTGTAGTTGAGCTAGAAGGTGGTCATATGACCAATAAACTCCTTGTCATATTCGGCCATAAGCTAGCATAATGAGACTTTAATAAGTTAAATTTGTTTGAATTAGCTCAAGAGCTTAGAGGACCACAGTTGGATAAGGGAAAGGAAAAAGTTATCGAATAGCCGCTGAAAACATTCGACCACATCCGAGGTAAGTTCTTGAGTAATAGAGCTTAAATTATGATTTGATTAGATCATGTTTTAAACAAATCAAAATCATGCTCTTTGTGTGTGGCTATTGAGCCGAAATTGCAAGAGTGATAAGTGTCTTGTGTTTGAGTTTTGCTATTGAAAATGAAATACGAATGTGTCATGATTTATTGTTAAATGTGCATGGTTATTCGAATGATGTCCGGGCTAAGTCCCGAAGGTTTTGTGCTAAGTGACCATATCCGGACTAAGATCCGAAGGCATTTGTGCGAGTTACTAATTCCGGGCTAAGCCCGAAGGCATTGGTGCGAGTTACTAAATCCGGGTTAAGTCCCGAAGGCATTTGTGCGAGTTACTATAATCGGGCTATGTCCCGAAGGCATTTGAACGAGTAGCTATATCCGGTTAAATTCCGAAGGTACGTGATTCGGGAATGAATGATCTTGCTGTAAAAATTTCAGTTAATACGCTTGTAACATCCCAACATTGAGGTATGTTTCGTATGTGCTTTGAATTAGTTGAGCCCTTACAAATAAGTATTCGCTCAGTTGATAAATGAGCTACCGGCCTTTGGCTAAGTTGATCTTTGTGTATGAATAAAAGGGTTGGTAATGTGAAGTAAGTATGATATTGAAATTTGTGCGTATGAAATTATCCGTTTAGCTACATGAATGCTATACTTTGGTTGTGTCTAAATTCTTTGCTCAAAACTTACTAAGCATTTAATGCTTACTCCGTTTCTTTGATTCTCTGTTTTATAGATTTTGGTTCTTCAGCTATCGGACTCGGGATTTTGAAGTCGAAGTCGCCCACACTATCAAAGCTCCTTTTGTATACTTTTGGTTGAACTTTGAATGGCATGTATAGGATACCTTTTGTTTTGGTCATGTACCTTCGTTTTGTGTAAATTTGATAGCCATACGAAAATGGCTTAAATATAGTTTGATCATAGCTTTATAATCGTTTTGTATGTTGTCCGTCGAGAGTATGGAAATGTTGGTAACGGTTAGCCATGGGAATGGTTATTCATGATCATTTTTGGAATATGTATGACAAACTCTAGTTGATCCATGGAGGATCATGAAATAGGTAAAGTTACCTTAAAATAGATGCTGCAGCAGCAGTGATGTGGATTGAAAAATCACTAAAATAGTAGGAATGGAATTAAATAGTGAATAAATTATGTAATCGAACCTTGATGAATCTATTTCATAGGAAAGTAACAAACGTTCATATGAACAGTATATTATGAGATGTTAAAGTTTTCGTGAGACAGGCCAGAACAGTTTCTGGATCCCTGATCTAACTTTGGAAATTCATTATAAATAACCAGAGACATTTAGAAGTCATCCATATATGTATAGATTTCTCTTTGAGTCTAGTTTCTATAGAAACAAACGGCATCAGTATTGAAGCCCTGTAAAGGGAGATATCCAAGTCGTAATGGCAAAGGTCAGTGTAGTCGATCCCTGTAACATGGGAGACTTTGACTAATAAATGTACTAATTGGCCCGACAAAAATTCTTGAAAAAAAATTTTAGATGCATATATGAGTCTAATTTCAGGGAAAAATCACGAAACTGATTTTGAGTTGTGAAACTCAAGATATGATTTTAGGTGACAGTGACGCAGTTAGCCAGCTTGCCGGAAAATTTAAATGGATTGTGCAAAGAAGTGATTTAAGTCTGCAACCCTCGTGTCCACTCCCCGCCCGCCCTCCCATCCGGATGAACGCCACCAACTTTGGATAATTCGTCTAAGAACGCTCCTGTCCGATCTACCGTGACCTCTCGAATTTCAAGAATTCTGATTAGTAGCTTAATATCTTCATTTAACCTTTCTTCGAATCGTTTGCACATTTCGTCTTCTGACTGTACCCATTATCGAGCATATTTACTCAATCGAAACAAATTCTCTTTCATACTCAGATATTGATCTGTTACCCTGTTTCAGCTTTAGAAATTTTTTCTCTTCTGATCGAGGAACCTCTGGCTGGTATATCTTTTTTGAACTTAATCTGAAAGAATTCTCATGTAATTTCTTCTTTCGAAATAACTGAAGCTTTAGTTTTCCACCAATGTTAAGCAGTATCTTTTAGCAATGATACTTCACATTTCAGACATTCTTCTAGTGTGCAAGATAATTCCTCCAAAAACTGAGTAGTATTCTTTAACCAGAATTTAGCCCGTTCGGGATCATCATCAACTACTGCTCAAATTCTTTGGCCCCATATTTTTAGATTTTATCAACCGGAGCTTTCCCTTTTCTGACAGATTCAGTACCTGTACCCTATGGAATCTGGGGAACAGGTAGAGACCAGGAGAGGAGCTTGAGCTTGCTTCACTACAGGTTATTCTTAAGTATTGACTAAACCATTCATTCATCATTTGAAGAAGGCCAATTTAGCCTCTTCACCTTGGTCCTCTGTCTTGGACCTTCTACTACTAGTGACTTCAACTTCCCTCTGTGCCCGTTCTGGAGCCAAAGCATGACTCCCGGCTTCCTCGAGTTGAGTTCAGCCGACAGGCATTTACTATAAGAAAAACATATTTTAATGGTCAGGAGTTATCACACTATCAAATATAAAATAATGGCACGTATAGCTGATCTCGTATTTGCTATGTCGGCCCAAGAACTGACTAAACCATAGCTCTGATACCAACAAATGTAACACCCCCTACCCGTATCCGTCATTGGTATAGGATACGAGGCATTATCGAAACTTACGAAACTAATTGTCATATACCCGAACCAAGTACCATTTATTTATCGAAATTATTATTACGTCCCTTAGATGGGCTTCCAAAGCCCAAATTATGCATCGGGACTAACCAAAACCAAATCAGAATCACAAGGAATTTTTCGCAAAATCCCAAATTATACTTACTCTAGTCATACCAATAGATAGGTTACAACATCTATTTCCGTGTAACATTGGTATTTAGTCTATACATGCCATTCTTTCAAAATAATCATTTTCATATACCAAAAGATATGGGTTGACAGTGTGATAAGGCTCCGACTAATCTCTGAACTTCGAGCTCCCGAGCACTACAAAACAAGGAAAATGAGAAAGGGGTAAGCACATGTGCTTAGTAAGTTCATGCAACAAGATTATACTTACCATACTTATACATCCATCATTTAACAACACAAGCACACATCCAATTCACATAAACATATACCCATCACATACAAACTCAACTTTGCATTACCAACATCATATAAATTCAATACAAAGATAAATGATTAATGAGCTCATCAAATCCATAATTTCATGTTCTTCAATTTCTCATATTTATCTTGTTGAATTTCTTGGAATTTCGATGGGTATTCAGTAGTACACTTTGTGTACAATTCCGGGTCCGTCAATTCGTACACATATGGGTATACCCTTTTTCCAAAGAGCACACTCCCGTGAACATTATTTCTTACAGCGAGATTACCAGTCCAGGCTAAATCCCTTGTATCATATGCTCAAAGAGTATTATCGGGATTACCAGTCTAGGCTAAATCCCTGCAATGACAATTACTCTAATGAGCTTAATTTGGATTACCCGTCTAGGCTAAATCTATTTCACACATATTCTTCGGGAGGGCTACATCATTAGGATCATCTGTCCGGGCTAGATCCTTTGTACATCAATTTCCTTTTTAGTGATCCATGGAGTCCATTTCATTCAACCAGGATTATTTCCCCTTTTATCGAGAATTATCAATTTTTCATCAAATATCATATAATTAACATCCAAACCATATCACATAAATAAACATATATTCCAATCATTTAATAATATAATTCAAGTTACATAAACTTACCCGTAACAATTTGTAGTAGTTGTAGAGATTTTAGGGACTATTCGACAACTTTTTCCTTCCCTTGTTTATCTTCAATTCTTGATATATAATATAAAAATTTTCATTTATCAGCGTCTAATTTAAATTAATTTATTTCACAATTTATGCCTCTCAATTTTCAAATTTCTATTTACCCCAATTTTACAATTTTACAATTTGGTCCCTACTCAATTAACCCCCAACTGAGCTAATTTTTCCTCAATTAACACTTTATTCTATCATCTTAAACCACTTCACAACCTTTGGAAATCAGAATTTAGCATCAAACTTAATTCCAAACGTTTTCACAATTAAGTCATAAAAATCAATTTCTACTAAAAACATTTAGTAAATCCATATTTGATAAATTTAAACTTCAAATCCATGTTTATTCATCATAAACTTCCAGTACTCAACCATGGTAACTTTCAATTTCATCCATAAAATCAAAAACTAATGAATTTAATAGTAGGACCTAGTTGTAAAAGTCTTAAAACATAAAAATTACAAGAAAAAAGGAAAGAATTAACTCACTTGATTCAAAAATTATGAAATACCAGCTTAAAGAACCCCTCTTATGGCATTTTGGCTGATGAGAATGAAGAAAAAATCAAAAGAAATCTAGATATTTCCACTTTAGTCTTAACTTTATTTAGTTAATTGTGTAATATTCCAATTTTGCCCTTAAATCATCAATTTTTTGCTGATTTCATGCCCTTGCTGTTGAGCCCAAATAATTTGGGTCTAATTGCTTTTTAAATCCTTCTCATTGACACTTAAGTTATTTAATTATTCTAGCAACTTTTACTCATTTTTCAATTAGTCTTTTTATTTATTGACTATCTAAACATTAAAATTTCTAACCAATTTTATACCACAATACCACATTTCATAAATATTTATAAAATATTTTTGACTCATTTTTACAAGATCGATGTCTCGATACCTCGTTTTTACCCAATTTCTTCAATAATAATTTATTTTTTAATTAACCACTAAATTGGTAAAATTTTTCTATCGATATTTTATAGACTTTCCTATCATATTAATATTCATCAATAATTTTTAAAATAAATATTTTAAATCAATTTTGGTTACGAAACCACTATTCCGATAACCTTGAATTTAGCTATTACATACATTACTGTAGGGTATTCGAGAGTTTCAAAAAGTCTTTAAATTACTATTAATTCCTTTACAGTCGGAAGTCAAGTTGGGAATGCTAGAAGCATTACCATCGGCATTATAATTCATGGGAAGAGTTTGTAAAATGTTTCTGCAGAGACTTATACCTATGCCTATCATTCGGATACACACGAAGAATTGTTGAAGTTTAAACAAAGCCCAGTAATACATTAGGACAAGCTTGGGACTGAATCAAATGATTCTTCGAAAAGTGCATGGAGTAGGTGTCAATCTTGTGGTTGAAATGCAACATTTTTATGGGGTTTAGATTACGATAGTCGACACCAATTTGACATTATCGTAGGAGGAAGTTTTTGGGCTAAATCAAATCATGAAATAATTGTGTTGCTGGAAAAGTAAGCAGCATGGATCATACTTCGAGGAAGATCCGCGAGCTTGAAACCTATAGATATGTTGATGAAAGTGGCTGAGGTAGTAGGCTTTAAAATATAGGAGGATAATGAAGTAAGAATGTTGGATGATGACAAGGATCAATAGTGGTAATCAGACACATCTGATCTAGAAGATACGAAGAAGAAGTGACAAGAATCATCAATAACGATTTATCGGATAGTCTGGAACATTGCAAGAACCATTGAACACGAAGGTTGTTCACTGATAAGATGGTTCCATCGATTATTAACCACCAAACTTGGAATTGAAACCTATACACCCCAACCTAGTTTTGGTCACCGAACCCGAGTAAACAGGGTGTTACGCATACCAAACAATTTACATACAATTTATTTATCATATCTCAATTAAACATCATCAATTCGCATATAATTTACAATCCATATAAGCCTAATTATTAAATCTAGGCATGAAATAGGGTTGGAATTGTAAATTTCAAAATTTCAAAGTTGGTATCGAAATTAATTCTTGGTATCGATACCGTATTGATGTTATATTAATGATACCAATTCAAGATTCTATTTGTTTAACAAAAACAAGGGTATCAATATTATTTTTGAAAATTGATATTTATGAAATAGTATCGAGCTTAAATAAATATCGATATCATTTTTGGCATTTTGTCTGTTTAAAACTGTCTATATGGTCAAGTATTGATATCAAATGCCAAAATCAACACTTGAGTTAAAAATTTGTAAATCCTATCTTCAAATTGTCTATTTCATGCCAAATCATTGAGAATTCAAATGTACCTTATAAACAATTATAACATAAAATCATCAACGAAGGACTTTCCATTCATTTCCAACATATCAAAATATCATTTAACGATCAACCTAATTATCTAACCAATATGCCATAAATGTCACCTCAACAATTTCAAATCTTTTAAAAACAATCAAAAGAGTACACTATATATACCAATTAATAAACATTTAATGACACTTCTAAAAACATCAAATTACTATTCAATCTATTTCATATTTAGACACCAAACTTACTAATTCATTTCAAGCATACTTAACCTTACCAATCATCATTCCATAATCACAAATTAATCAAAGCATATCACAACATATCATTTTCTCCACCATTAAACATTAAACATTTGATCCAAGCTACCTAACAAGATAATAACAACATGACTATTTCCATCACATACATATACACTTATATAAATAACTTCCAAAATGCCAACCAAATACTCAATGTTCTTTAATCATTAGACGTCCTAGTATATGCCAAGACCAAAACAAATACATCAACCAAAACTTAAGTCAGGATTGCAGCTGAATGCTAAAGTGATGATCGAATCAAAAGTACCTAACCTGCGCATGAAAAAATAATACACTGAGTATAACTCAATGGTATTTCTATAATCTGAATAATTAAGCAAAATAGATATCATTAAGATGCAAAATTTAAATCAAATAATGACCTACAATATAACCATTCACAAATGCAAATTTACCAACTCTTTGATCACAACCGATTCATCATTCTAATATCAATATGTGGCAATTATATTTCATAATACATACTTTGATCATCACCACCTTTACTCACATTTCATCCACTATTTGTGTTTCCATTTCACATTTCAATTCATCTAATACCATTTGCCATTTTAATAACATTATCTCAATATTTTACCATTTATTTCCCTATTAACATATTCGAACTTTGACGGATACACAGATGCAACAAACACTCAGTTTGACACTAGTGCCTCATCGGATAAATCCGAGCAATATTGCACCAACACTATAAATAAGTTAAGACCCCAGTGTTTCATCGGTTAAACCAAAGTAATGGCACCCAGTGCCTTATCGATCGTAGTCGAAGTAACCCTAAAACTCTTCCTATCCTATGACATGCCAATTATATCCGATTTTGCCGAATAGATTAATAGGATCCTGTTACATGTTTCATTAACAAAAAATATCTCATTCTCATTTATTTTCATCATACATATATAAAGTTTACATATGGAAACATTCATCATCTCAACAAATGCTCAATTTTCATATTTACGTAAATACACACATTTTCAATTATACTCAATTTAATTCTCAAAATCATAAATCATTCTTTCAATCCATAACAACTTCTTATATTAAAATGTCTCATCTTAATTTCTTACCACGTAACATAATTCAAATGCAACAATTTACAAACTAGTTCGAATTATATAAACACAAACCGTAAACTTCGAGCTATTTGTTGACGACTTTGTCTTTCCTTTCTTTTTCGAGGAATTCAGGTCAATGTTCGCTACGGATTAGAAGGAAACATATAAAATCATCAATACACAACCATTTTCACATTCAATTGCTATCTATACAACTTTTTCATTTTATTCAATTTAGTCCCTAAATCAGACTAACATAACTTTCCAGTTAACCTTCAATTTTATACCATTTTTCTCATTTCCACCAAAAAATTCACAATTTTTTATTTTAGTCCCTATTACATAAAATCAACAATGACTTTAATTTAGTCCTGGTTTCAATACTAAACGTAAAATCTATCAAGATATCACCAAAACCTTCAACTATTTAACAATGGCAACTTCATCAAACCTTAATATACCAAAAATTACAATGTAGGCTGACTAGTTTAACACTCCGGGATTTTGAAAACATAAAAATGCAAGAAAATGACTAAATGCACTCAACCAATTGAAGCTTGAAGTTTATGAAGCCCTTGCCATTCATCCCTCTCCCTATTTTTCTTGGTTTAAAATTTGAAGATGAAAGAGATGATATGTTTCTCTTTCCATTCACCAAGTTTTCATCTTTCTTATAATTAGATTTTCATTACTTGAAATTTTAAAGCTTAAATTGTTAAGTGAAACTTAGCCATTTTAGTAATTTTTAAGTTTTTGAGCTTGTATTACTTAATCTAGCTAACTCGATAACTATTGTGAAACTGTTAAATGTTTTGAGTTGTGCCATTGTTGAGTTTGGAGTCATTCTTGAAATTTCATGGAAGGTTATTAATTATGGTTATTAGACGGGACTATTTTGTAATGTAGTTTTTTTTATGATTTTAATGTTTAAGGATTAAATTATTAAAGTGATAAATTATAAGGACTTGATAAGAAATAATTGCAAATATGGGTTGTATTGAGGTCATTGAATATTCGGCTGACTTGGATTAAAAAAATGTTAATTGCATGTTTGGGTTAGGTACTAAATTGAATGAAGTAAAAAGTTGAGGGGCAATTTTGGTTGAAATGCTAAAAAGGACTTAATTGCATAAAATTATTTAGTTTTGCTGTTGATTAGTTAATTAATGGAATTATTATTTTAGATTAAGAATGTTTGACAATCGTGAAAAAGAAAAGATTACAGAGTAGTCCCTGTACTTGAGCCGTTATTACAATTAGTCATGTAAGTTCATACGTTATTTCTATAGTATACCTATATATTTCATGTTATTACTGATTATATCAATGTTTATACTAACTATGGATTGATTAGAGATTACATGGATAAATGAATACGAATTAACTATCAGAAGTTGGCTGGTGATACAGGCCGTAGCAATGACTGAGATCCTGCATGTGTTGCGAAATCTCTACAACTTGTTGGAAGCAGCATCGTGAGCTGTGATTATTTAGCAGGTACTATGTTTTGGTGATACAGACCGTAACAGTGGCTTGAGATCATGCATCTATTGCGGATTCTCTTGCAGCTTGTGTGAGCAACATCATGAACCGGTTAAACTCTGAAATTAACTCGAATGAGTGATCCCTCTGATTAATTGAGATTAGATTTATTAATGTGACGATTGGAATAGGATTGAATTAATGTATCGTTAATTCTCACTTGTTGTGAGTTGTGTTTGATAGGAACTTCATTATTTGATCTTATAATTTGATTTGTTATTTAATATGGTAAGATTTGTCGTTTTAATTTAGCAAACTTCCTAAGTTTCAAGTAAGCTACTTGTAATAACCCAATTTTCAGTGAAATCGGAATAGTGGTTTCAGGACCACAAATTTGAGCCCGAAAATAAAATTTATTTAATTTCATTCCATGTCTGTATTATGTTAGAAATGTCATGTGAAAATTCTGATAAGAAAATTTTACCGATTATTTTTTAATTACGGGAAGGACCAATCGCATAAAATGTAAAAGTTAAACTCTAGTAGCTAGAAGGATTAAATAGCTATGGAATTCAAACTTGAGGTCCTATTTGGTAAATAAATTATTTAAATATATCTGATAAACCACAAATTCGAAGCTAAATCGAGGAAAAGAGAAAGTTTCGGATTAGTAGATTTATATACGCGAACAATTGTCGAGTGAGTTCGTGTAATTTAATTGATCTTGTAAATATGATAAATTGAATGTTGTGTTGTATGGAATGTGTTTTATATTTATGTGAGTTAATTTGAATGTTATAATATAAAAATGATTCCATGCTTGAGATTGTTTGAAAAGGGTAAATTTTGTTTGAATATTGGATTTCGATGGATAAACGAAATTTCCTTACTGAATGAGGTCCTGCATTATTGCTAACAAATTTAGCCTGGACTGGTAATCCTATATAATCCCTCTCAGCATATGTTACAATTAGATTTTGCCTAGACTGTAATCCTAATTAAGCTCTTCTAAGCATATATATCCCGTCTATTGCAAAAAGATGTGAAATTTGAGTGGTCTGATAAATGTCGTAGAGTTTTGATAGAATTAAAACCTTATTGACAGAAGCACCAATGTTGGTTCAACTTAAATCGAGGTAAGAATTTATAATTTACAGTGATACTTCATTGAATGGCTTAGGTTGTGGTTTGATGCAAGAAGGTAAAGTAGTAGCCTAAGTTCAGATAGCTAAAATCACATGAAAGAAACTACCCGACACATAATCTTGAATCGATAGCCATTGTGTTTGCATTGAAAATTTGGTGGCATTACTTGTTTGGGTGAAAAATGTGTCATATTCAATGATCATAAAGTTTGAAATATTTGATTGTCATAGAAAGATTTGAATTGAGATACGCAAGTTGCTTGAATTACTGAAAATTTATATCTGGTTATTAATTATAATCCGGGGAAAGTCAATGTAGTTTGATGGATGCCCCTGCAGAAAATCCCTGTATACTTTGCGATGTAATAAATACTCGGTTGTCATTATCAGATGATGGTTTATCATGTAGCTAAGTTAAAAGCTAGACCAGCTTTTGGCACATGATTTACTCGGAAAAATGATATGTAGTTGCAGCAAAAGGATAAAAGTAATTGACTCATGACTCAGAATTCAGATCAGGATTATGGTTATTTGGTTATTCAAGACAAAGTATGTGTACCAAAAGTTTAGAACTAGTCCAAAAGATTTTAATAAAGCTCATAATGGTAAAATGTCTATTCATCATCGGTAGTAAAAAATGTATAATGATCTGAAAAAATTAACGGGGCGGGGAATGAAACGGGATATTTCTGAGTTTTTATCTAAATGTTTGATATGTCAACAAGTAAAAGCTGAACATCAGTTGCCTTCTGGACTATTACAGCCAGTTACATACCGGAGTGGAATGGGGAAAGATTTACCATGAATTTGTATCGGGGATTGCCCTTGTCTCCAAAGAAGAAGATGCCATTTAGTGGTTGTTGATCGTTGACAAAGTCTGCACACTTTATTCCAGTACGTATGGATTTTTCTTTGGATAGACTGTTTGAATTATATGGTCTCTGAGATTGTCAGATTGCATGAAGTGTCTGTCTCCATTATTTTAGATAGAGACCCTCGATTTACATCTCGGTTCTGGAGAAAAATTGCAAGAAGCTCTGGGTACTCAGTTACACTTTAGCACTACATTTCATCCACAGACAGATGGTCAATCTGAAAGTTGTATACAAATTTTGGAAGATATGCTTCGGTATTGCATACTTGAGTTTGAAAGGTAAACTGGGAAAATATTTACCTTTTAAGTTGAACTTGCTTACAATAACGGTTATCAGTCCAGCATCAAAATGGCACCGTATGAAGCTTTGTATGGTCGCAAATGTAGAACTCCATTGTATTGACAGAACTCAGTAAGAAAAAGTTGCATAGAGTTGGACTTAGTCCCGTGAAATTGAGGAAAAAGTGAAAGTAATTCGAGACAGTTTGAAAGTAGCCTCTGATCGTCAAAGTCCTATCAGGTCTTAAATGAAAAGAAGTAGAATTTCAAGTCGGTGACAAAGTATTCTTGAAAGTATCGCCTTGGAAGAAATTCTCCAGTTTGGTCGTAAAGGAAAACTAAGTCCACCGTTCATTGGTCATATGAGATTACAGAAGAATTGACCTGTGCATATCGGTTAGCCTTACTACTAGAACTTGATCGTTATTCATAATGTTTCATGTGTCTATGTTACAATGTATACTACCGGACCTTCACATGTTATTTCTCCAAAAGAAGTTTGAGATTCAGCTTGATATGACTTACAGTGAAGAACCGATCAAAATTCTGGCACGTGAAACAAAAAGAGTCAAGAAATAAAAAGGTCAGCATTTAGTAAAAGTTCTTTGGCAACTACACGATATAGAATAGGCTACCTGGGAACTGGAGGATACTATAAGGAAGCAATACCCCAAATCTTTTTATCAGTAGATTTTCAAGGACGAAAAATCCTAAAGGGGGAAGAGTTATAATAGCCCAATTTTCAGTGAAAATCGGAATAGTGGTTTTGGGACCACAAATCCAAGCCAAAAAATAAAATTTATTTAAATTTCATTACATGGTCCGTATTATGTTAGACAATGTCATGTGAAAATTCTGATTAAGAAAATTTTTACCGATTATTTGTTTAATTACGGGAAGGACCAAATCGCAATAAAATGTAAAAGTTAAATCTAGTAGCTAGAAGGATTAAATAGCTATGGAATTCAAAAATTGATGTCCTTATATGTAAATAGACCATTAAAGAAAGTATGTAGATATTTTTGTGACTCATCCAAGAAAATTAGAAAAAGGGCAAGGACTAAATTGGAAATTGAATTAATTTAAATTAATTATAAGATGATAAAAGAAATTTCATTTTATTTTATGTAATCTCATCCCTAAAATATTATAGAAACCCTAGGAAGAGAGAAAGAAACTTTCTTGGCTTAATTGGCTAAGTTTTCTTGTCTCGTTTTTAATAATTTGATATTTTTGATTACCGGATAGCTTAATCTATCTATTTGGGGGATAGATTTGAAAAGTTATCAAAGTATGGAAATTAGGTCAATGGATGAATATGCTGAAAATTTGAAATTTATGTAGGAAAATGAAAGGTTGTTGATAGATAAACAACTTTTACAAAGTGATTTTTGATGAAAATATCATTTAGGATTAAAATGTAAAGTTGTGAAAATTGAAGAAAAATTATGAATTTTATAGAATGTATGTGTTGTAAATTTTATAGTGAAATTTTGTTAGGCTTGAATGGATAAATTACATAAATTCATTTTTCGACCAGGACGAAATTGAAACTTATGAAAAAGTTAGGGCAAATGGTAATTTTCTAGGATGTAAATTGAGTCCACTGAATGCAAAATGTGAGATATTAATGATAAATTTATTTAAATTATCCAATAACACAAATTCGAAGCTAATCTAGGAAAGAGAAAGTTTTGGATTAGTAATTTAAACCAACAATTCGAGGTGAGTCGTGTAATTTAATTGATCTTGTAAATATGATAAATTGAAGGTTGTGTTGTATGGAATGTGTTTTATATTTATGTGAGTTAATTTAATGTTATAATATAAGAAATGATTACATGCTTGAGATTGTCTGAAAAGGGTTAAATTCCGTTCGAATATTGGATTTCGATGGATAAACGATATTTCCTTACTGAATGAGGTCCTGCATTGTTGCTAACGGATTTAGCCTGGACTGGTAATCCTAATATAATTCCTCTCGAGCGTATGTTATAATTAGGATTTTTCCTGTTATATGTTATGAGGCTCGAGAGTGTGCTTTTCGATTTAGTGGCCTAATGGGTACTCCTGAATATGAATGGGAAAATTGTTAAATTGTACACCTTGAGTGTACTACTTGAATATCCATTGGAATTTCAATGATTCAATAAAAAAATAGTTGACATGATATGAGAATTACGAGACAAAATGAATGATGTCTTGAAAGAATATAGTATCATAAGCTCATCTATGCTTACTTCATGTTTATGTGAACATTAATGTAACTAACTTATTTGATTGAATGTATGTGTATAGGTAAATTTGAAAAAATTGAAAAAATCATGTTATTGAATGTTTAATGTTAATAAATGTAAATTGGTAAGTTTTAATTATGTTATACGAACTTACTAAGTATGTAATGCTTATTTAGTTTTATTTTTCATGTTTTATAGTGCTCGGAAGCTCGCGAAGGTTGGAGATCAGTTGGAGCATCATCACACTATCCACTAGCTTATTTTGGGTATATATAGTAAAAATCATTTTAATATAATGACATGTATGGGATACTTGGTCATCAGTGGCTTGAAAATGATGTTTGTAACCTAGCCATTGGAATGGCTAGTAATGGTTTATTTTGGTATTATAAAGCAAGTTATTATGATAAACACACATGTGTTGTGTTAAGTGTATGTGGTCAAATGATGTTAATGCCTAGGTTAAACCAAGGTAAGATTATAAACATATGTGTATGTTACGTTATACCATATTTAGATGTTAAAATTTGTTTGAATCAAATGCTTGAATTGGTCTTGAAATAATGTTGGGATTGGTTGGTATTTGGATGTAAGTTTTGGTGCAGGATATTGGTAAAATTTTGGGTGAAAAATGAAGCTAGAAATGGCTTTATTTTGTCCACATGGGCAGACACACGGACATGTGTCTAGATTGTGTGTGACATACTGCTTGGTACATGGGCGTGAAGTTAGGCCATGTGTCCCTGCATCTTAATTTGAGAAACAGAATGCTCAGAATTGAACGCACGGGCAAAGACACGGGCGTGTGTCTCAGCCGTGTGTGCTACACGGCTTAGAACACGGGCATGTGTCTTGGCCGTGTGAACCCTGCACCTAATTTTTGAAAATTAAATTGATCACACAGCCTACTCACACGGGCATGTGGCTGGTCGTATGGCACAAGTCAGAGAGTTACACGGGGTCGAACACAGCCTGTAGTACGGGCGTGTCTTAGAGTCACACAGGCGTGTCCCTAGACCACAAGGGCGTATGAGCCCTGCATCTAGGAAAATTTTAGAAAATTTATGTGAAAATTCTTGGAGTTCCCGATTAAGTCTCGACTCGATTCTAATACTCGATTTGGGCCTCGATGGTCCATTTAAGGGACATTAAGAATAATTTCAATAAATGAATAGTAATTAACGTGAATCATTTGTAAATGTCTTGAATGTTTTAGTAATGCTCTGTAATCTTATTCCAATGACGGATACGGGTTAGAGGTGTACATTACTCGTGCCTTGTCCTTTATTTTGTAGATTACCTTTTTTTTGTGATTGGGAGATCGCATCAACTCGCAGAATCACACTACCCTGAGGACTTCTTGGTAGATTTTGTAAATATTTTGGTTGTATGGCATGTAATAAGGCAAATGATTATGTTGTATTGTTTCCTAGCTATGTGTGGTGTTTGGCATGTTTGATGTTGTGGAATGGTAACCTTATATGGTATGCTTGTTAAACCCAAA
>NW_024403173.1:0-22022 GCF_007990345.1 Gossypium hirsutum | reverse complement strand
AGGTGCCATCCAGATGCTAGATTGGAAACTGCTATTGTAGGCGAACTCAACTAACGGTAAAAAATCCTCCCAACAACCTCAGAAATAAATCACATAGCTCCAAATCATATCTCTAGTATATGAATCAACCTCTCAAATTGACCATCGGTCTGAGGATGGAACGCAGTACTGAAGTCCAATCTCGAACAAGAGCCTTGTGAAGTTTCTTCTAGAACCATGAAGTGAAGAGAGGATCCATATCAGAGATTATTGAAATTGGAACCCTATGCAGTCTTACAATCTGAGAAATGTAGAGCTTCACTAACTTTTGTAGAGAGTAGTCCATCTGAAATGGAATAAAATGAGCGGACTTGTTTAACCGAACCGTAGAACCTTTTTCCACGGAGATACCTTAAGAAATACAAAGTCCCCACGAAAACTTAATTTCTGATTTCATATTTGCATAAGATTCTATCTATCAGAAGACGCTTCAACCAATCCCAAATATCTAAATTATCTTAGTCTCGGAACCAATCACACCCCAAAACCCGTCGCTCACCCAACTAGTCTTAATAAAAAGATATGACACTTTTGACCATATGACTCGTAAGTGCATCTGATTGCAGATTGAAACTGTTTGTAGGCAATCAACTAACGGTAAAAATTCTCAACTACCCAGTAATAAATCCATAGTCCAAATCATATCCTTAGTATATGAAACACCCTTAAATTGACCATCTCTGGATGGACGCAGTACTGAAGTCAATCTCGACCAGAGCCTTGTTAAGTTCTTCTAGAACTTGAAGTGAAGAGAGGATCCATAAGAGATTATTGAAATTGGAACCATGCAGTCTTACAATTCAGAAATGTAGAGCTTCACACTTGAGAGGTGTCCATTTGAAAGATAAAATGGCATTTAAGAACGTACCTTTTTCAGATACCAAGAAAAAAAGCCCCATAGAGTACAAATTAGATTATAAGATTATCTTCAGAGCTCAGACGAAAAAAAATAAGTCCGAACAACTCAGGACCAAAACCCGTGCTCACCCAACTCATCTAATATAACAGAGTATGACACTATGACCATATGAGCTCGAAGGTCCACGAATGCTGATTGGAATGTATTGTAGCGACTCACTAGGTAAAAAATCTCCAACTACCTCAGAAATAAATAATAGCCAAATCATATCTCTAGTATATGAACACCTCTCAAATGACCTCGGTCTGAGGATGGAACGCAGTACTGAAGTCCAATCTCGAACCCAAGCCTTGTGAAGTTTCTTCTAGAACGTGAGTGAAGAAGGATCCATTAGAGATTATTGAATGGAACCCCTGCAGTTTACAATCTGAGAAAATGTAGAGCTTCACTACTTTCAGAGAGTAGTCCATCTGAAAAGGAAAAAATGAGCGGACTGGTCAAGCGAACTGTAGAACCTTTTCCAGAGATACTTAAGAAATACAAAGTCCCACATAGAGTACTTGATATCTTATTTTAGATTTGCATAGACTCTATCCTATCAGTCAGAAAACGCCTTCAGACGATACAAACTTAGACGCCATCTAGATGCTAGATTGGAAACTGTTATTGTAGGCGAAGTCAACTAACGGTAAAAAATCCTCCAACTACCTCAGAAATAAATCACATAGCTCCAAATCATATCCTCTAGTATATATCACCCATCAAATTGACCATCGGTCTAATGATGAACGCAGTACTGAAGTCCAATCTCGAACCCAGAGCCTTGTGAGTTTCTTCTAGAACTGAAGTGAAGAGAGGATCCAATCAGAGATTATTGAAATTGGAACCATGCAGTCTTACAATATCAGAAATGTAGAGCTTCATAACTTTGCAGAGAGTAGTCCATTTGAAAGGAATAAAATGAGCGGACTTGGTCAACCGAACCGTAGAACTTTTTCCACGGAGATACTTAAGAAATACAAAGTCCCCCATAGAGTATTGATATCTGATTTTCAGATTTGCATAAGATTCTATCTATCAGAAGACGCCTTCAGACGATCCAAAATTAGCTACATTATTTAGTCTCGGAAACAACTCAGGACCCAAAACCTGCTCACCAACTCAGTCTAATATAAAGAGTATGAATTAGACCATATAGAGCCTCGAAGGTGCCATCTAGATGCTAGATTGGAAACTGTTATTGTAGGCGAACTCAACTAACGGTAAAAAATCTCCCAACTACTCAGAAATAAATCACATAGCTCCAAATCATATCCTCTAGTATATGAATCACCCAAATTAGCAATGAACAGTATCATTACATGATCTCAGAAAAAAAAATAAGAATGAAAAAGCATTACAATAAAAGACTCACAAAGAGTATCTAAAGGAATAAAATGAGCGACTTGGTCAACCGAACCGTAGAACTTTTCCACGAGACCTAAGAAATACAAAGTCCAAGAGTACTTGATATTCTGATTTCAATTTGCATAAGATTTATCTATCAAAGACCTTCAGCGATCCCAAATAGCTAAATTATCTTCAGTCTCGAAACCAACTCAGGACCCAAAACCCGTCGCTCACCCAACTCAGTCTAATATAACAGAGTATGACACTTATGACCATATAGAGCCTCGTAAGGTGCCATCTAGATGCTAGATTGGAAACTTATTGTAGCGAACTCAACTAACGTAAAAAATCCTCCAACACTCAAATAAATCACATAGCTCCAAATCATATCCTCTAGTATATGAATCACCTCTCAAATGACCATCGTCTGAGGATGAACGCAGTACTGAAGTCAATCTCGAACCCAGAGCCTTGTGAAGTTTCTTCTAGAACTGAAGTGAAGAGAGGATCCATATCAGAGATTATTGAAATTGGAACCCATGCAGTCTTACAATCTCAGAAATGTAGAGCTTCACTAACTTTGCAGAGAGTAGTCCATCTGAAAGGAATAAAATGAGCGGACTTGGTCAACCGAACCGTAGAACCTTTTTCCACGGAGTACCTTAAGAAATACAAAGTCCCCCATAGAGTACTTGATATCTCTGATTTTCAGATTTGCATAAGACTTCTATCTATCAGAAGACGCCTTCAGACGATCCCAAATTAGTCTAACATTATCTTCAGTCTCGGAAACCAACTCAGGACCCAAAACCCGTCGCTCACCCAACTCAGTCTAATATAACAGAGTATGACACTTATGACCATATAGAGCTCGTAAGGTGCCATCTAGATGCTAGATTGGAAACTGTTATTGTAGGCGAACTCAACTAACGGTAAAAATCCTCCCAACTACCTCAGAAATAAATCACATAGCTCCAAATCATATCCTCTAGTATATGAATCACCCTCTCAAATTGACCATCGTCTGAGGATGGAACGCAGTACTGAAGTCAATCTCGAACCCAGAGCCTTGTGAAGTTTCTTCTAGAACGTGAAGTGAAGAGAGGATCCATATCAGAGATTATTGAAATTGGAACCCATGCAGTCTTACAATCTCAGAAATGTAGAGCTTCACTAACTTTTGCAGAGAGTAGTCCATCTGAACAGGAATAAAATGAGCGGACTTGGTCAACCGAACCGTAGAACCTTTTTCCACGGAGTTACCTTAAGAAATACAAAGTCCCCATAGAGTACTTGATATCTCTGATTTTCAGATTTGCATAAGACTTCTATCTATCAGAAGACGCCTTCAGACGATCCCAAATTAGTCTAACATTATCTTCAGTCTCGGAAACCAACTCAGGACCCAAAACCCGTCGCTCACCCAACTCAGTCTAATATAACAGAGTATGACACTTATGACCATATAGAGCCTCGTAAGGTGCCATCTAGATGCTAGATTGGAAACTGTTATTGTAGGCGAACTCAACTAACGGTAAAAAATCCTCCCAACTACCTCAGAAATAAATCACATAGCTCCAAATCATATCCTCTAGTATATGAATCACCCTCTCAAATTGACCATCGGTCTGAGGATGGAACGCAGTACTGAAGTCCAATCTCGAACCCAGAGCCTTGTGAAGTTTCTTCTAGAACCGTGAAGTGAAGAGAGGATCCATATCAGAGATTATTGAAATTGGAACCCCATGCAGTCTTACAATCTCAGAAATGTAGAGCTTCACTAACTTTTGCAGAGAGTAGTCCATCTGAACAGGAATAAAATGAGCGGACTTGGTCAACCGAACCGTAGAACCTTTTTCCACGGAGTTACCTTAAGAAATACAAAGTCCCCCATAGAGTACTTGATATCTCTGATTTTCAGATTTGCATAAGACTTCTATCTATCAGAAGACGCCTTCAGACGATCCAAATTAGTCTAACATTATCTTCAGTCTCGGAAACCAACTCAGGACCCAAAACCCGTCGCTCACCCAACTCAGTCTAATATAACAGAGTATGACACTTATGACCATATAGAGCCTCGTAAGGTGCCATCTAGATGCTAGATTGGAAACTGTTATTGTAGGCGAACTCAACTAACGGTAAAAAATCCTCCCAACTACCTCAGAAATAAATCACATAGCTCCAAATCATATCCTCTAGTATATGAATCACCCTCTCAAATTGACCATCGGTCTGAGGATGGAACGCAGTACTGAAGTTCAATCTCGAACCCAGAGCCTTGTGAAGTTTCTTCTAGAACCGTGAAGTGAAGAGAGGATCCATATCAGAGATTATTGAAATTGGAACCCATGCAGTCTTACAATCTCAGAAATGTAGAGCTTCACTAACTTTTGCAGAGAGTAGTCCATCTGAACAGGAATAAAATGAGCGGACTTGGTCAACCGAACCGTAGAACCTTTTTCCACGGAGTTACCTTAAGAAATACAAAGTCCCCATAGAGTACTTGATATCTCTGATTTTCAGATTTGCATAAGACTTCTATCTATCAGAAGACGCCTTCAGACGATCCCAAATTAGTCTAACATTATCTTCAGTCTCGGAAACCAACTCAGGACCCAAAACCCGTCGCTCACCCAACTCAGTCTAATATAACAGAGTATGACACTTATGACCATATAGAGCCTCGTAAGGTGCCATCTAGATGCTAGATTGGAAACTGTTATTGTAGGCGAACTCAACTAACGGTAAAAAATCCTCCCAACTACCTCAGAAATAAATCACATAGCTCCAAATCATATCCTCTAGTATATGAATCACCCTCTCAAATTGACCATCGGTCTGAGGATGGAACGCAGTACTGAAGTCAATCTCGAACCCAGAGCCTTGTGAAGTTTCTTCTAGAACGTGAAGTGAAGAGAGGATCCATATCAGAGATTATTGAAATTGGAACCCCATGCAGTCTTACAATCTCAGAAATGTAGAGCTTCACTAACTTTTGCAGAGAGTAGTCCATCTGAACAGGAATAAAATGAGCGGACTTGGTCAACCGAACCGTAGAACCTTTTTCCACGGAGTTACCTTAAGAAATACAAAGTCCCCCATAGAGTACTTGATATCTCTGATTTTCAGATTTGCATAAGACTTCTATCTATCAGAAGACGCCTTCAGACGATCCCAAATTAGTCTAACATTATCTTCAGTCTCGGAAACCAACTCAGGACCCAAAACCCGTCGCTCACCCAACTCAGTCTAATATAACAGAGTATGACACTTATGACCATATAGAGCCTCGTAAGGTGCCATCTAGATGCTAGATTGGAAACTGTTATTGTAGGCGAACTCAACTAACGGTAAAAATCCTCCCAACTACCTCAGAAATAAATCACATAGCTCCAAATCATATCCTCTAGTATATGAATCACCCTCTCAAATTGACCATCGGTCTGAGGATGGAACGCAGTACTGAAGTCAATCTCGAACCCAGAGCCTTGTGAAGTTTCTTCTAGAACCGTGAAGTGAAGAGAGGATCCATATCAGAGATTATTGAAATTGGAACCCCATGCAGTCTTACAATCTCAGAAATGTAGAGCTTCACTAACTTTTGCAGAGAGTAGTCCATCTGAACAGGAATAAAATGAGCGGACTTGGTCAACCGAACCGTAGAACCTTTTTCCACGGAGTTACCTTAAGAAATACAAAGTCCCCCATAGAGTACTTGATATCTCTGATTTTCAGATTTGCATAAGACTTCTATCTATCAGAAGACGCCTTCAGACGATCCCAAATTAGTCTAACATTATCTTCAGTCTCGGAAACCAACTCAGGACCCAAAACCCGTCGCTCACCCAACTCAGTCTAATATAACAGAGTATGACACTTATGACCATATAGAGCCTCGTAAGGTGCCATCTAGATGCTAGATTGGAAACTGTTATTGTAGGCGAACTCAACTAACGGTAAAAATCCTCCCAACTACCTCAGAAATAAATCACATAGCTCCAAATCATATCCTCTAGTATATGAATCACCCTCTCAAATTGACCATCGGTCTGAGGATGGAACGCAGTACTGAAGTTCAATCTCGAACCCAGAGCCTTGTGAAGTTTCTTCTAGAACCGTGAAGTGAAGAGAGGATCCATATCAGAGATTATTGAAATTGGAACCCCATGCAGTCTTACAATCTCAGAAATGTAGAGCTTCACTAACTTTTGCAGAGAGTAGTCCATCTGAACAGGAATAAAATGAGCGGACTTGGTCAACCGAACCGTAGAACCTTTTTCCACGGAGTTACCTTAAGAAATACAAAGTCCCCATAGAGTACTTGATATCTCTGATTTTCAGATTTGCATAAGACTTCTATCTATCAGAAGACGCCTTCAGACGATCCCAAATTAGTCTAACATTATCTTCAGTCTCGGAAACCAACTCAGGACCCAAAACCCGTCGCTCACCCAACTCAGTCTAATATAACAGAGTATGACACTTATGACCATATAGAGCCTCGTAAGGTGCCATCTAGATGCTAGATTGGAAACTGTTATTGTAGGCGAACTCAACTAACGGTAAAAAATCCTCCCAACTACCTCAGAAATAAATCACATAGCTCCAAATCATATCCTCTAGTATATGAATCACCCTCTCAAATTGACCATCGGTCTGAGGATGGAACGCAGTACTGAAGTTCAATCTCGAACCCAGAGCCTTGTGAAGTTTCTTCTAGAACCGTGAAGTGAAGAGAGGATCCATATCAGAGATTATTGAAATTGGAACCCCATGCAGTCTTACAATCTCAGAAATGTAGAGCTTCACTAACTTTTGCAGAGAGTAGTCCATCTGAACAGGAATAAAATGAGCGGACTTGGTCAACCGAACCGTAGAACCTTTTTCCACGGAGTTACCTTAAGAAATACAAAGTCCCCCATAGAGTACTTGATATCTCTGATTTTCAGATTTGCATAAGACTTCTATCTATCAGAAGACGCCTTCAGACGATCCCAAATTAGTCTAACATTATCTTCAGTCTCGGAAACCAACTCAGGACCCAAAACCCGTCGCTCACCCAACTCAGTCTAATATAACAGAGTATGACACTTATGACCATATAGAGCCTCGTAAGGTGCCATCTAGATGCTAGATTGGAAACTGTTATTGTAGGCGAACTCAACTAACGGTAAAAAATCCTCCCAACTACCTCAGAAATAAATCACATAGCTCCAAATCATATCCTCTAGTATATGAATCACCCTCTCAAATTGACCATCGGTCTGAGGATGGAACGCAGTACTGAAGTCAATCTCGAACCCAGAGCCTTGTGAAGTTTCTTCTAGAACCGTGAAGTGAAGAGAGGATCCATATCAGAGATTATTGAAATTGGAACCCCATGCAGTCTTACAATCTCAGAAATGTAGAGCTTCACTAACTTTTGCAGAGAGTAGTCCATCTGAACAGGAATAAAATGAGCGGACTTGGTCAACCGAACCGTAGAACCTTTTTCCACGGAGTTACCTTAAGAAATACAAAGTCCCCCATAGAGTACTTGATATCTCTGATTTTCAGATTTGCATAAGACTTCTATCTATCAGAAGACGCCTTCAGACGATCCCAAATTAGTCTAACATTATCTTCAGTCTCGGAAACCAACTCAGGACCCAAAACCCGTCGCTCACCCAACTCAGTCTAATATAACAGAGTATGACACTTATGACCATATAGAGCCTCGTAAGGTGCCATCTAGATGCTAGATTGGAAACTGTTATTGTAGGCGAACTCAACTAACGGTAAAAAATCCTCCCAACTACCTCAGAAATAAATCACATAGCTCCAAATCATATCCTCTAGTATATGAATCACCCTCTCAAATTGACCATCGGTCTGAGGATGGAACGCAGTACTGAAGTTCAATCTCGAACCCAGAGCCTTGTGAAGTTTCTTCTAGAACCGTGAAGTGAAGAGAGGATCCATATCAGAGATTATTGAAATTGGAACCCCATGCAGTCTTACAATCTCAGAAATGTAGAGCTTCACTAACTTTTGCAGAGAGTAGTCCATCTGAACAGGAATAAAATGAGCGGACTTGGTCAACCGAACCGTAGAACCTTTTTCCACGGAGTTACCTTAAGAAATACAAAGTCCCCCATAGAGTACTTGATATCTCTGATTTTCAGATTTGCATAAGACTTCTATCTATCAGAAGACGCCTTCAGACGATCCCAAATTAGTCTAACATTATCTTCAGTCTCGGAAACCAACTCAGGACCCAAAACCCGTCGCTCACCCAACTCAGTCTAATATAACAGAGTATGACACTTATGACCATATAGAGCCTCGTAAGGTGCCATCTAGATGCTAGATTGGAAACTGTTATTGTAGGCGAACTCAACTAACGGTAAAAAATCCTCCCAACTACCTCAGAAATAAATCACATAGCTCCAAATCATATCCTCTAGTATATGAATCACCCTCTCAAATTGACCATCGGTCTGAGGATGGAACGCAGTACTGAAGTTCAATCTCGAACCCAGAGCCTTGTGAAGTTTCTTCTAGAACCGTGAAGTGAAGAGAGGATCCATATCAGAGATTATTGAAATTGGAACCCCATGCAGTCTTACAATCTCAGAAATGTAGAGCTTCACTAACTTTTGCAGAGAGTAGTCCATCTGAACAGGAATAAAATGAGCGGACTTGGTCAACCGAACCGTAGAACCTTTTTCCACGGAGTTACCTTAAGAAATACAAAGTCCCCCATAGAGTACTTGATATCTCTGATTTTCAGATTTGCATAAGACTTCTATCTATCAGAAGACGCCTTCAGACGATCCCAAATTAGTCTAACATTATCTTCAGTCTCGGAAACCAACTCAGGACCCAAAACCCGTCGCTCACCCAACTCAGTCTAATATAACAGAGTATGACACTTATGACCATATAGAGCCTCGTAAGGTGCCATCTAGATGCTAGATTGGAAACTGTTATTGTAGGCGAACTCAACTAACGGTAAAAAATCCTCCCAACTACCTCAGAAATAAATCACATAGCTCCAAATCATATCCTCTAGTATATGAATCACCCTCTCAAATTGACCATCGGTCTGAGGATGGAACGCAGTACTGAAGTTCAATCTCGAACCCAGAGCCTTGTGAAGTTTCTTCTAGAACCGTGAAGTGAAGAGAGGATCCATATCAGAGATTATTGAAATTGGAACCCCATGCAGTCTTACAATCTCAGAAATGTAGAGCTTCACTAACTTTTGCAGAGAGTAGTCCATCTGAACAGGAATAAAATGAGCGGACTTGGTCAACCGAACCGTAGAACCTTTTTCCACGGAGTTACCTTAAGAAATACAAAGTCCCCCATAGAGTACTTGATATCTCTGATTTTCAGATTTGCATAAGACTTCTATCTATCAGAAGACGCCTTCAGACGATCCCAAATTAGTCTAACATTATCTTCAGTCTCGGAAACCAACTCAGGACCCAAAACCCGTCGCTCACCCAACTCAGTCTAATATAACAGAGTATGACACTTATGACCATATAGAGCCTCGTAAGGTGCCATCTAGATGCTAGATTGGAAACTGTTATTGTAGGCGAACTCAACTAACGGTAAAAAATCCTCCCAACTACCTCAGAAATAAATCACATAGCTCCAAATCATATCCTCTAGTATATGAATCACCCTCTCAAATTGACCATCGGTCTGAGGATGGAACGCAGTACTGAAGTTCAATCTCGAACCCAGAGCCTTGTGAAGTTTCTTCTAGAACCGTGAAGTGAAGAGAGGATCCATATCAGAGATTATTGAAATTGGAACCCCATGCAGTCTTACAATCTCAGAAATGTAGAGCTTCACTAACTTTTGCAGAGAGTAGTCCATCTGAACAGGAATAAAATGAGCGGACTTGGTCAACCGAACCGTAGAACCTTTTTCCACGGAGTTACCTTAAGAAATACAAAGTCCCCCATAGAGTACTTGATATCTCTGATTTTCAGATTTGCATAAGACTTCTATCTATCAGAAGACGCCTTCAGACGATCCCAAATTAGTCTAACATTATCTTCAGTCTCGGAAACCAACTCAGGACCCAAAACCCGTCGCTCACCCAACTCAGTCTAATATAACAGAGTATGACACTTATGACCATATAGAGCCTCGTAAGGTGCCATCTAGATGCTAGATTGGAAACTGTTATTGTAGGCGAACTCAACTAACGGTAAAAAATCCTCCCAACTACCTCAGAAATAAATCACATAGCTCCAAATCATATCCTCTAGTATATGAATCACCCTCTCAAATTGACCATCGGTCTGAGGATGGAACGCAGTACTGAAGTTCAATCTCGAACCCAGAGCCTTGTGAAGTTTCTTCTAGAACCGTGAAGTGAAGAGAGGATCCATATCAGAGATTATTGAAATTGGAACCCCATGCAGTCTTACAATCTCAGAAATGTAGAGCTTCACTAACTTTTGCAGAGAGTAGTCCATCTGAACAGGAATAAAATGAGCGGACTTGGTCAACCGAACCGTAGAACCTTTTTCCACGGAGTTACCTTAAGAAATACAAAGTCCCCCATAGAGTACTTGATATCTCTGATTTTCAGATTTGCATAAGACTTCTATCTATCAGAAGACGCCTTCAGACGATCCCAAATTAGTCTAACATTATCTTCAGTCTCGGAAACCAACTCAGGACCCAAAACCCGTCGCTCACCCAACTCAGTCTAATATAACAGAGTATGACACTTATGACCATATAGAGCCTCGTAAGGTGCCATCTAGATGCTAGATTGGAAACTGTTATTGTAGGCGAACTCAACTAACGGTAAAAAATCCTCCCAACTACCTCAGAAATAAATCACATAGCTCCAAATCATATCCTCTAGTATATGAATCACCCTCTCAAATTGACCATCGGTCTGAGGATGGAACGCAGTACTGAAGTTCAATCTCGAACCCAGAGCCTTGTGAAGTTTCTTCTAGAACCGTGAAGTGAAGAGAGGATCCATATCAGAGATTATTGAAATTGGAACCCCATGCAGTCTTACAATCTCAGAAATGTAGAGCTTCACTAACTTTTGCAGAGAGTAGTCCATCTGAACAGGAATAAAATGAGCGGACTTGGTCAACCGAACCGTAGAACCTTTTTCCACGGAGTTACCTTAAGAAATACAAAGTCCCCCATAGAGTACTTGATATCTCTGATTTTCAGATTTGCATAAGACTTCTATCTATCAGAAGACGCCTTCAGACGATCCCAAATTAGTCTAACATTATCTTCAGTCTCGGAAACCAACTCAGGACCCAAAACCCGTCGCTCACCCAACTCAGTCTAATATAACAGAGTATGACACTTATGACCATATAGAGCCTCGTAAGGTGCCATCTAGATGCTAGATTGGAAACTGTTATTGTAGGCGAACTCAACTAACGGTAAAAAATCCTCCCAACTACCTCAGAAATAAATCACATAGCTCCAAATCATATCCTCTAGTATATGAATCACCCTCTCAAATTGACCATCGGTCTGAGGATGGAACGCAGTACTGAAGTTCAATCTCGAACCCAGAGCCTTGTGAAGTTTCTTCTAGAACCGTGAAGTGAAGAGAGGATCCATATCAGAGATTATTGAAATTGGAACCCCATGCAGTCTTACAATCTCAGAAATGTAGAGCTTCACTAACTTTTGCAGAGAGTAGTCCATCTGAACAGGAATAAAATGAGCGGACTTGGTCAACCGAACCGTAGAACCTTTTTCCACGGAGTTACCTTAAGAAATACAAAGTCCCCCATAGAGTACTTGATATCTCTGATTTTCAGATTTGCATAAGACTTCTATCTATCAGAAGACGCCTTCAGACGATCCCAAATTAGTCTAACATTATCTTCAGTCTCGGAAACCAACTCAGGACCCAAAACCCGTCGCTCACCCAACTCAGTCTAATATAACAGAGTATGACACTTATGACCATATAGAGCCTCGTAAGGTGCCATCTAGATGCTAGATTGGAAACTGTTATTGTAGGCGAACTCAACTAACGGTAAAAAATCCTCCCAACTACCTCAGAAATAAATCACATAGCTCCAAATCATATCCTCTAGTATATGAATCACCCTCTCAAATTGACCATCGGTCTGAGGATGGAACGCAGTACTGAAGTTCAATCTCGAACCCAGAGCCTTGTGAAGTTTCTTCTAGAACCGTGAAGTGAAGAGAGGATCCATATCAGAGATTATTGAAATTGGAACCCCATGCAGTCTTACAATCTCAGAAATGTAGAGCTTCACTAACTTTTGCAGAGAGTAGTCCATCTGAACAGGAATAAAATGAGCGGACTTGGTCAACCGAACCGTAGAACCTTTTTCCACGGAGTTACCTTAAGAAATACAAAGTCCCCCATAGAGTACTTGATATCTCTGATTTTCAGATTTGCATAAGACTTCTATCTATCAGAAGACGCCTTCAGACGATCCCAAATTAGTCTAACATTATCTTCAGTCTCGGAAACCAACTCAGGACCCAAAACCCGTCGCTCACCCAACTCAGTCTAATATAACAGAGTATGACACTTATGACCATATAGAGCCTCGTAAGGTGCCATCTAGATGCTAGATTGGAAACTGTTATTGTAGGCGAACTCAACTAACGGTAAAAAATCCTCCCAACTACCTCAGAAATAAATCACATAGCTCCAAATCATATCCTCTAGTATATGAATCACCCTCTCAAATTGACCATCGGTCTGAGGATGGAACGCAGTACTGAAGTTCAATCTCGAACCCAGAGCCTTGTGAAGTTTCTTCTAGAACCGTGAAGTGAAGAGAGGATCCATATCAGAGATTATTGAAATTGGAACCCCATGCAGTCTTACAATCTCAGAAATGTAGAGCTTCACTAACTTTTGCAGAGAGTAGTCCATCTGAACAGGAATAAAATGAGCGGACTTGGTCAACCGAACCGTAGAACCTTTTTCCACGGAGTTACCTTAAGAAATACAAAGTCCCCCATAGAGTACTTGATATCTCTGATTTTCAGATTTGCATAAGACTTCTATCTATCAGAAGACGCCTTCAGACGATCCCAAATTAGTCTAACATTATCTTCAGTCTCGGAAACCAACTCAGGACCCAAAACCCGTCGCTCACCCAACTCAGTCTAATATAACAGAGTATGACACTTATGACCATATAGAGCCTCGTAAGGTGCCATCTAGATGCTAGATTGGAAACTGTTATTGTAGGCGAACTCAACTAACGGTAAAAAATCCTCCCAACTACCTCAGAAATAAATCACATAGCTCCAAATCATATCCTCTAGTATATGAATCACCCTCTCAAATTGACCATCGGTCTGAGGATGGAACGCAGTACTGAAGTTCAATCTCGAACCCAGAGCCTTGTGAAGTTTCTTCTAGAACCGTGAAGTGAAGAGAGGATCCATATCAGAGATTATTGAAATTGGAACCCCATGCAGTCTTACAATCTCAGAAATGTAGAGCTTCACTAACTTTTGCAGAGAGTAGTCCATCTGAACAGGAATAAAATGAGCGGACTTGGTCAACCGAACCGTAGAACCTTTTTCCACGGAGTTACCTTAAGAAATACAAAGTCCCCCATAGAGTACTTGATATCTCTGATTTTCAGATTTGCATAAGACTTCTATCTATCAGAAGACGCCTTCAGACGATCCCAAATTAGTCTAACATTATCTTCAGTCTCGGAAACCAACTCAGGACCCAAAACCCGTCGCTCACCCAACTCAGTCTAATATAACAGAGTATGACACTTATGACCATATAGAGCCTCGTAAGGTGCCATCTAGATGCTAGATTGGAAACTGTTATTGTAGGCGAACTCAACTAACGGTAAAAAATCCTCCCAACTACCTCAGAAATAAATCACATAGCTCCAAATCATATCCTCTAGTATATGAATCACCCTCTCAAATTGACCATCGGTCTGAGGATGGAACGCAGTACTGAAGTTCAATCTCGAACCCAGAGCCTTGTGAAGTTTCTTCTAGAACCGTGAAGTGAAGAGAGGATCCATATCAGAGATTATTGAAATTGGAACCCCATGCAGTCTTACAATCTCAGAAATGTAGAGCTTCACTAACTTTTGCAGAGAGTAGTCCATCTGAACAGGAATAAAATGAGCGGACTTGGTCAACCGAACCGTAGAACCTTTTTCCACGGAGTTACCTTAAGAAATACAAAGTCCCCCATAGAGTACTTGATATCTCTGATTTTCAGATTTGCATAAGACTTCTATCTATCAGAAGACGCCTTCAGACGATCCCAAATTAGTCTAACATTATCTTCAGTCTCGGAAACCAACTCAGGACCCAAAACCCGTCGCTCACCCAACTCAGTCTAATATAACAGAGTATGACACTTATGACCATATAGAGCCTCGTAAGGTGCCATCTAGATGCTAGATTGGAAACTGTTATTGTAGGCGAACTCAACTAACGGTAAAAAATCCTCCCAACTACCTCAGAAATAAATCACATAGCTCCAAATCATATCCTCTAGTATATGAATCACCCTCTCAAATTGACCATCGGTCTGAGGATGGAACGCAGTACTGAAGTTCAATCTCGAACCCAGAGCCTTGTGAAGTTTCTTCTAGAACCGTGAAGTGAAGAGAGGATCCATATCAGAGATTATTGAAATTGGAACCCCATGCAGTCTTACAATCTCAGAAATGTAGAGCTTCACTAACTTTTGCAGAGAGTAGTCCATCTGAACAGGAATAAAATGAGCGGACTTGGTCAACCGAACCGTAGAACCTTTTTCCACGGAGTTACCTTAAGAAATACAAAGTCCCCCATAGAGTACTTGATATCTCTGATTTTCAGATTTGCATAAGACTTCTATCTATCAGAAGACGCCTTCAGACGATCCCAAATTAGTCTAACATTATCTTCAGTCTCGGAAACCAACTCAGGACCCAAAACCCGTCGCTCACCCAACTCAGTCTAATATAACAGAGTATGACACTTATGACCATATAGAGCCTCGTAAGGTGCCATCTAGATGCTAGATTGGAAACTGTTATTGTAGGCGAACTCAACTAACGGTAAAAAATCCTCCCAACTACCTCAGAAATAAATCACATAGCTCCAAATCATATCCTCTAGTATATGAATCACCCTCTCAAATTGACCATCGGTCTGAGGATGGAACGCAGTACTGAAGTTCAATCTCGAACCCAGAGCCTTGTGAAGTTTCTTCTAGAACCGTGAAGTGAAGAGAGGATCCATATCAGAGATTATTGAAATTGGAACCCCATGCAGTCTTACAATCTCAGAAATGTAGAGCTTCACTAACTTTTGCAGAGAGTAGTCCATCTGAACAGGAATAAAATGAGCGGACTTGGTCAACCGAACCGTAGAACCTTTTTCCACGGAGTTACCTTAAGAAATACAAAGTCCCCCATAGAGTACTTGATATCTCTGATTTTCAGATTTGCATAAGACTTCTATCTATCAGAAGACGCCTTCAGACGATCCCAAATTAGTCTAACATTATCTTCAGTCTCGGAAACCAACTCAGGACCCAAAACCCGTCGCTCACCCAACTCAGTCTAATATAACAGAGTATGACACTTATGACCATATAGAGCCTCGTAAGGTGCCATCTAGATGCTAGATTGGAAACTGTTATTGTAGGCGAACTCAACTAACGGTAAAAAATCCTCCCAACTACCTCAGAAATAAATCACATAGCTCCAAATCATATCCTCTAGTATATGAATCACCCTCTCAAATTGACCATCGGTCTGAGGATGGAACGCAGTACTGAAGTTCAATCTCGAACCCAGAGCCTTGTGAAGTTTCTTCTAGAACCGTGAAGTGAAGAGAGGATCCATATCAGAGATTATTGAAATTGGAACCCCATGCAGTCTTACAATCTCAGAAATGTAGAGCTTCACTAACTTTTGCAGAGAGTAGTCCATCTGAACAGGAATAAAATGAGCGGACTTGGTCAACCGAACCGTAGAACCTTTTTCCACGGAGTTACCTTAAGAAATACAAAGTCCCCCATAGAGTACTTGATATCTCTGATTTTCAGATTTGCATAAGACTTCTATCTATCAGAAGACGCCTTCAGACGATCCCAAATTAGTCTAACATTATCTTCAGTCTCGGAAACCAACTCAGGACCCAAAACCCGTCGCTCACCCAACTCAGTCTAATATAACAGAGTATGACACTTATGACCATATAGAGCCTCGTAAGGTGCCATCTAGATGCTAGATTGGAAACTGTTATTGTAGGCGAACTCAACTAACGGTAAAAAATCCTCCCAACTACCTCAGAAATAAATCACATAGCTCCAAATCATATCCTCTAGTATATGAATCACCCTCTCAAATTGACCATCGGTCTGAGGATGGAACGCAGTACTGAAGTTCAATCTCGAACCCAGAGCCTTGTGAAGTTTCTTCTAGAACCGTGAAGTGAAGAGAGGATCCATATCAGAGATTATTGAAATTGGAACCCCATGCAGTCTTACAATCTCAGAAATGTAGAGCTTCACTAACTTTTGCAGAGAGTAGTCCATCTGAACAGGAATAAAATGAGCGGACTTGGTCAACCGAACCGTAGAACCTTTTTCCACGGAGTTACCTTAAGAAATACAAAGTCCCCATAGAGTACTTGATATCTCTGATTTTCAGATTTGCATAAGACTTCTATCTATCAGAAGACGCCTTCAGACGATCCCAAATTAGTCTAACATTATCTTCAGTCTCGGAAACCAACTCAGGACCCAAAACCCGTCGCTCACCCAACTCAGTCTAATATAACAGAGTATGACACTTATGACCATATAGAGCCTCGTAAGGTGCCATCTAGATGCTAGATTGGAAACTGTTATTGTAGGCGAACTCAACTAACGGTAAAAAATCCTCCCAACTACCTCAGAAATAAATCACATAGCTCCAAATCATATCCTCTAGTATATGAATCACCCTCTCAAATTGACCATCGGTCTGAGGATGGAACGCAGTACTGAAGTTCAATCTCGAACCCAGAGCCTTGTGAAGTTTCTTCTAGAACCGTGAAGTGAAGAGAGGATCCATATCAGAGATTATTGAAATTGGAACCCCATGCAGTCTTACAATCTCAGAAATGTAGAGCTTCACTAACTTTTGCAGAGAGTAGTCCATCTGAACAGGAATAAAATGAGCGGACTTGGTCAACCGAACCGTAGAACCTTTTTCCACGGAGTTACCTTAAGAAATACAAAGTCCCCATAGAGTACTTGATATCTCTGATTTTCAGATTTGCATAAGACTTCTATCTATCAGAAGACGCCTTCAGACGATCCCAAATTAGTCTAACATTATCTTCAGTCTCGGAAACCAACTCAGGACCCAAAACCCGTCGCTCACCCAACTCAGTCTAATATAACAGAGTATGACACTTATGACCATATAGAGCCTCGTAAGGTGCCATCTAGATGCTAGATTGGAAACTGTTATTGTAGGCGAACTCAACTAACGGTAAAAAATCCTCCCAACTACCTCAGAAATAAATCACATAGCTCCAAATCATATCCTCTAGTATATGAATCACCCTCTCAAATTGACCATCGGTCTGAGGATGGAACGCAGTACTGAAGTTCAATCTCGAACCCAGAGCCTTGTGAAGTTTCTTCTAGAACCGTGAAGTGAAGAGAGGATCCATATCAGAGATTATTGAAATTGGAACCCCATGCAGTCTTACAATCTCAGAAATGTAGAGCTTCACTAACTTTTGCAGAGAGTAGTCCATCTGAACAGGAATAAAATGAGCGACTTGGTCAACCGAACCGTAGAACCTTTTTCCACGGAGTTACCTTAAGAAATACAAAGTCCCCCATAGAGTACTTGATATCTCTGATTTTCAGATTTGCATAAGACTTCTATCTATCAGAAGACGCCTTCAGACGATCCCAAATTAGTCTAAATTATCTTCAGTCTCGGAAACCAACTCAGGACCCAAAACCCGTCGCTCACCCAACTCAGTCTAATATAACAGAGTATGACACTTATGACCATATAGAGCCTCGTAAGGTGCCATCTAGATGCTAGATTGGAAACTGTTATTGTAGGCGAACTCAACTAACGGTAAAAAATCCTCCCAACTACCTCAAAATAAATCACATAGCTCCAAATCATATCTCTAGTATATGAATCACCCTCAAATTGACATCGGTCTGAGGATGGAACGCAGTACTGATCAATCTCGACCAGAGCCTTGAAGTTTCTTCTAGAACGTGAAGTGAAGAGGATCCATATCAGAGATTATTGAAATTGAACCCCATGCAGTCTTACAATCTCAGAATGTAGAGCTTCACTAACTTTTGCAGAGAGTAGTCCATCTGAACAGGAATAAAATGAGCGGACTTGGTCAACCGAACCGTAGAACCTTTTTCCACGGAGTTACCTTAAGAAATACAAAGTCCCCCATAGAGTACTTGATATCTCTGATTTTCAGATTTGCATAAGACTTCTATCTATCAGAAGACGCCTTCAGACGATCCCAAATTAGTCTAAATTATCTTCAGTCTCGGAAACCAACTCAGGACCCAAAACCCTCGCTCACCCAACTCAGTCTAATATAAAGAGTATGACACTTATGACCATATAGAGCCTCGTAAGGTGCCATCTAGATGCTAGATTGAAACTGTTATTGTAGGCGAACTCAACTAACGTAAAAAATCCCCAACTACCTCAAAAAATCACATAGCTCCAAATCATATCCTCTAGATATGATCACCCTCTCAAATGACCACGTCTGAGGATGGAACGCAGTACTGAAGTCAATCTCGAACCCAGAGCCTTGTGAAGTTTCTTCTAGAACCGTGAAGTGAAGAGAGGATCCATATCAGAGATTATTGAAATTGGAACCCCATGCAGTCTTACAATCTCAGAAATGTAGAGCTTCACTAACTTTTGCAGAGAGTAGTCCATCTGAACAGGAATAAAATGAGCGGACTTGGTCAACGAACCGTAGAACCTTTTCCACGGAGTTACCTAAGAAATACAAAGTCCCCCATAGAGTACTTGATATCTCTGATTTTCAGATTTGCATAAGACTTCTATCTATCAGAAGACGCCTTCAGACGATCCCAAATTAGTCTAACATTATCTTCAGTCTCGGAAACCAACTCAGGACCCAAAACCGTCGCTCACCCAACTCAGTCTAATATAACAGAGTATGACACTTATGACCATATAGAGCCTCGTAAGGTGCCATCTAGATGCTAGATTGGAAACTTTATTGTAGGCGAACTCAACTAACGGTAAAAATCCTCCCAACTACCTCAGAAATAAATCACATAGCTCCAAATCATATCCTCTAGTATATGAATCACCCTCTCAAATTGACCATCGGTCTGAGGATGGAACGCAGTACTGAAGTTCAATCTCGAACCCAGAGCCTTGTGAAGTTTCTTCTAGAACCGTGAAGTGAAGAGAGGATCCATATCAGAGATTATTGAAATTGGAACCCCATGCAGTCTTACAATCTCAGAAATGTAGAGCTTCACTAACTTTTGCAGAGAGTAGTCCATCTGAACAGGAATAAAATGAGCGGACTTGGTCAACCGAACCGTAGAACCTTTTTCCACGGAGTTACCTTAAGAAATACAAAGTCCCCCATAGAGTACTTGATATCTCTGATTTTCAGATTTGCATAAGACTTCTATCTATCAGAAGACGCCTTCAGACGATCCCAAATTAGTCTAACATTATCTTCAGTCTCGGAAACAACTCAGGACCCAAAACCCGTCGCTCACCCAACTCAGTCTAATATAACAGAGTATGACACTTATGACCATATAGAGCCTCGTAAGGTGCCATCTAGATGCTAGATTGGAAACTGTTATTGTAGGCGAACTCAACTAACGGTAAAAAATCCTCCCAACTACCTCAAAATAAATCACATAGCTCCAAATCATATCCTCTAGTATATGAATCACCCTCTCAAATTGACCATCGGTCTGAGGATGGAACGCAGTACTGAAGTTCAATCTCGAACCAGAGCCTGTGAAGTTTCTTCTAGAACCGTGAAGTGAAGAGAGGATCCATATCAGAGATTATTGAAATTGGAACCCCATGCAGTCTTACAATCTCAGAAATGTAGAGCTTCACTAACTTTTGCAGAGAGTAGTCCATCTGAACAGGAATAAAATGAGCGACTTGGTCAACGAACCGTAGAACCTTTTTCCACGGAGTTACCTTAAGAAATACAAAGTCCCCCATAGAGTACTTGATATCTCTGATTTTCAGATTTGCATAAGACTTCTATCTATCAGAAGACGCTTCAGACGATCCCAAATTAGTCTAACATTATCTTCAGTCTCGGAACCAACTCAGACCCAAAACCCGTCGCTCACCCAACTCAGTCAATATAACAGAGTATGACACTTATGACCATATAGAGCCTCGTAAGGTGCCATCTAGATGCTAGATTGGAAACTGTTATTGTAGGCGAACTCAACTAACGGTAAAAATCCTCCAACTACCTCAGAAAAATCACATAGCTCCAAATCATATCTCTAGTATATGAATCACCCTCCAAATGACCATCGGTCTAGGATGGAACCATACTGAGTCAATCTCGACCAAGCCTTGTGAATTTCTTCTAGAACTTGAAGTGAAGAGGGATCCAAAGAGAAGGAACCCATACTACAATTCAGAATGATTCAAATTTGGAGAGTAGCACCATACCTAAATGAATCCGGACTTAAGAAATACAAAGTCCCCATAAGAGTACTTGATATCTCTGATTTTCAGATTTGCATAAGACTTCTATCTATCAGAAGACGCCTTCAGACGATCCCAAATTAGTCTAAAATTATCTTCAGTCTCGGAAACCAACTCAGGACCCAAACCCGTCGCTCACCCAACTCAGTCTAAATATAACAGTATGACACTTATGACCATATAGAGCCTCGTAAGGTGCCATCTAGATGCTAGATGGAACTGTTATTGTAGGCGAACTCAACTAACGGTAAAAATCCTCCCAACTACCAGAAATAAATCACATAGCTCCAAATCATATCCTCTAGTATATGAATCACCCTCTCAAATTGACCATCTGAGGATGAGCGCAGTACTGAAGTTCAATCTCGAACCCAGAGCCTTGTGAAGTTTCTTCTAGAACCTGTGAAGTGAAGAGAGGATCCATATCAGAGATTATTGAAATTGGAACCCATGCAGTCTTACAATCTCAGAAATGTAGAGCTTCACTACTTTTGCAGAGAGTAGTCCATCTGAACAGGAATAAAATGAGCGGACTTGGTCAACCGAACCGTAGAACCTTTTTCCACGGAGTTACCTTAAGAAATACAAAGTCCCCCATAGAGTACTTGATATCTGATTTTCAGATTTGCATAAGACTTCTATCTATCAGAAGAACCTTCAGACGATCCCAAATTAGTCTAACATTATCTTCAGTCTCGGAAACCAACTCAGGACCCAAAACCCGTCGCTCACCCAACTCAGTCTAATATAACGAGAGTATGACACTTAATGACCATATAGAGCCTCGTAAGGTGCCATCTAGATGCTAGATTGGAAACTATTATTGTAGGCGAACTCAACTAACGGTAAAAATCCTCCCAAACTACCCAGAAATAAATCACATAGCTCCAAATCATATCCTCTAGTATATGAATCACCCCTTCAAATTGCCATCGGTCTGAGGATGGAAGCAGTACTGAAGTTCAATCTCGATCCCAGAG
>NW_024403172.1:0-22048 GCF_007990345.1 Gossypium hirsutum | reverse complement strand
TCCAATTTTTGTCTTTCAACCCCATGGCCGAAATTACATGGAGAAGACATAATAGGGTTTTCAAGTCAGTCAATTGTAAGTCCATTCTACCCTTTTTTTAATGATTTTACAATTGTAAGTCCATCTAGCCCCGTTTTTAATGATTTTTATGTTTTTGAAATCCTCGTAACAAGATCTACTCATTTTACCCATATTTGAGCTAGGGTTTGTGTTTAAAAATTTACCCATGGATGACAATCATGTGTTTTGATATCTACTGGTAGAAAAGGAATGCTCGGTGTGTAATAAACGACTTTTACTAAGTGATTTTAGTGAAATTGTCGAAAAAGACTGTTTTACAAAAGTTACAAAATTTATCATAAAAGTGTGATTTAGTGGAAATTAGGGGCTGCTATAGTTATGAAAATGATTCGTTAGGCTTAAAATGCAAGGAAATGGATAAAAATCATTTACGAGCCTTGGAAAAGTGCAAATATGTGAAAGTTAGGGCAAAAGAAATTTGTAAAAATATGATTTTTAGACCCATATGAATAATGTGACAATTATGAAGCTAAATTGATATAAGATCAAGGAAAATGAGATCGGGATAATGGGAATGAATGTGATTATGGACTAAATCGAATAAATAGTCGTGCTCGCATTCGAGTAAGTTTGTATGTAAATAATATATCGATCTTTTATGTTACTATATTTCATTATTATATGAGATGTGGCTGCATTACCCGAGACTGAGACTAGTACGAGGCATTACCTGACATGTACTCGAGCATTTTTGGGAAATACGGGTTATAAAATTTCATTCCAATATAAAAACCAATCAAAATGCATCTTAATGTCCCTATTATGGGTCTAAGAGACCCAAAACATATGTTGAGAAAGGTCCAGGACTAAATCGAGAACTTAGGAAAACATAAAGAAAATTTCTAGGTTAATGCCTCACACGCCCGTGTGGAGACATAGCACACGCCCGTGTGCCATTGGGACATGCCTGTGTCCATCACCTGTGTTGAATTTATGTAAATTATTTTCTAATTGGGACACGCCCGTGTCCATCCCCGTGTTGAATCCAAGTTTTACAATTTATTCATTTGGTCCTTATTTTCTAATTGGACACCTTACTCATAGAATTCTTCATGAAACTTTAGCACATGCATATTCTCATATTCTAAACCTCATAATATCATATAATAATATTACAACGTCAGATTTGTGGTCCCGAAACCACTGTTCGACTCGGCCTTATTTAGGATGTTACATTTCTCCCCCCTTAGGGACTTTCGTCCTCGAAAGTCTTACCAGTAAATAGGTTTGGATATTGACCCCTCATGGTTTCTTCCGGCTCTCATGTAGCCTCTTCCACACCATGTCGATGCCATAAGACTTTTACTAAAGCCACATCTTTGTTTCTCAACTGTTTAACCTCATGAGCCAAAATCTTGACCGGTTCCTCACCATAAGTCATGTCTGATCTAATTTCAATCTCTGTCAGTGAAATCAAATGAGAGGGATCTGATCGATATCGCCTTAACATGGATACATGGAACACATCGTGAACCTTTTCTAGTTCGAGTGGCAATGCCAAAAGATAGGCTAATGGTCCAATTCTTTCAATGATCTCATATGGCCCGATAAATCATGGACTCAGTTTGCCTTTCGGCCAATCTCAATACCTTTTTCCATGGAGATACTTTCAAGAATACTCTATCTCCAATTTGAAATTCGATCTCTTTTCTTTTTAGATCAGCATATGGCTTTTTTCTATCCGATGCCGCTTTTAAACAGTCACGTATCATTTAAACCTTTTCCTCACTTTCCCTGATCAGATCAACTCCGTGAATCTGACTATCCTTGAGTTTCGTCCAATACAATGGAGTTCAGCACTTCCTGCCATACAAGGCTTCATAAGGCGCCATCCTCAGACTCGTTTGAAAACTGTTGTTGTAGGCGAATTCTACCAATGGCAGGTATCTTTCCCAGCTACCCTAAAATTTGAGGATGCAACATCGCAACATATCCTCAAGAATTTGAATCATCCGCTTAGACTGACCATCGGTCTGTGGGTGAAAAGCTGTACTAAAGCTCAACTTTGTTCCCAAGGCTTCTTGTAACTTCTTCCAAAATCTCGAAGTGAATCTCGGGCCTCTATCTGAAATAATTGACAGTGGTACCCCGTGTAATCTCACAATCTCAAATACGTATAAGTCGGCTAATTTATCAAGAGAATAGTCTATCCTTACCGAAATAAAATGAGTCGACTTCGTCAACTTATCCACTACAACCCATATGGCATCTTTCTTTTCGGGGTCAATGGTAATCCTGTCACAAAATGCATAGTAATTCTGTCCCACTTCCATTCGGGGACCATAACAGGTTGTAACAAACCTGAAGGTACTTGATGTTCAGCTTTGACTTGCTGACATATCAAACATTTCGATACAAATTTGAAGATGTCCCTCTTTATGCCATTCCACCAATACATTTTCTTCAAATCATTGTACATCTTGGTACTTCCCGGATGAATAGAAAAACAACTATCATGTGCTTTTTGTAGGATTTTCTGAATAATTTCATCATTCCTCGGTATGCAAACTCTATCTCTAAACATCAAACATCCATCAGAACCAATCTGAAAGTTTAATTCAATGTTCGGCTCACATTGAGCTCTTTTAGCTTGTAGGTCACTGTCATTAGTCTGAGCGTCATAAATTTCCTGAAGAAATGTAGGTCTAGCCCTCAGCTCTACCAAGACCGAACCATCATCAAACAATGCCAATCGAGCGTCCATGGCCCTCAGTGCAAATAAAGATTTTCTTCTAGTGCATCGACGACCATATTCGCCTTTCCCGGGTGATAATCAATGATCAGTTCGTAATCTTTAATTAATTCTAACCATCTCCTCTATCTTAGATTCAATTCTTTTGAGTCATCAAATACTTCAAACTCTTGTGGTCAGTGAATATACGACAAGTCTCACTATATAAGTAATGCTCCAGATTTTCAAGGCAAAACAATGGTGGTAAGCTCTAAGTCGTGCGTCGGATAATTTTTCTCGTGTGGGTCAACTGCCGCGAAGCATAGGCTATCACCTTACCATCTTGCATAAGCACACAACCCAGTCGACTTAAGAATGCATCACTGTAGACCACAAATTATTTTCTCGACTCGGGTAATACCAAACAGGAGCTTCAGTCAGTAATGTCTTCAACTTTTGAAACTCTGCTGACACTTTTCTGTCCATTCAAACTTAACGTCTTTCTATAGTGATCTCGTCATTGGAGTCGCTATGATGGAGAATCCTTTCACAAATCTTCAGTAGTACCCAGCTAAGCCAAAAAGCTTCTAACCTCGGTTACATTTTTAGGTGGTTTCTATTCAGTGATGGTAGAGATCTTGCTTGGATCAACTCGGATGCCTTCAGTCGAAACAATATGACCGAAAAACCCTACTTCATGGAGCCAAAACTCACTCTTGCTAAACTTAGCATATGATCGCATGATTTCGTGATAGGTTTTAAATATTTATAATTACTCATTCTTGAACTAACTATTATCGCGATGTAGGCAAGTGTACCTATCGAACAGTAGTATAGTTTTAGCAAGACCAGATTGTCGAACCCAAAGGAACTAAAAGTACTAGTAATGACTGTCTTTTTATTATCTAGCCTAAGAATAGAGAGGTTTTTGTTTTAACTAACTAATCATCTAAACTAAGAACTCACAAAGAAAATAATGGGGAATTGCTTTTGGGGAAAATAGATTGACTTAAGACTACCTAAGGAAAATTCACCTAGACTTTACTTGTTATTCTGGCTCCGAATAAGACGATTTATTCATTCAACTTGTTCTGTAAAGATCCCTAAGTTATGTTATTATCCTTATTCAAGATTAACAACGTCTAATCCCTAGATTGAATAATTGAGACTTTTCTCTAATTAACACCCTAGGGTTGCATTAACTCGATCTATGGATCCCCTTATTAGGTTTCACCCTAATCCGGCAAAAAACTTGTCACCCTATGTCTAGGCGCGCAATCAACTTCGCTTAATTATGACAAATGTACTCTTAGACAGGGTCTATTCCTCCTCTGAATAAGAGCTTATCCTGAATCAGTATCTTGGGATATCAAAACAAGAATTAAGAACACATAATTAAGAACAAGTTAAATATTTATCATATGATTTAGAAAAAAATAACAAGATTCGTCTCAGGTTTCATTCCCCTTAGGTATTTAGAGGTTTTAGTTCATAACTAAATAAGAAAACATCTCAGAATGATAAAGAATACAAAACATAAAGAAAACCCAAAAATCCTGAAGGGAAATTGAGGAGAGATCTTCAGTCTTGATGATGAATCCAGCTTCTGAGATGGATCAATCGGCTTCCTTAGAGTAATTCCTTACTCCTATTCTCCATGTCCCTTTTCTTCCTCATCTAGGGTGTATTTATAGGCATTGAAATGCCTAAAAGCCCTCAAAATTAGCCTTTTCCGAATTGGACTCAACTTAGGCTTGGTAGGGACACGCCCGTGTTCGAGCCTGCCAAATTGACACAGCCGTGTGGTCTACCCGTGTGAGGAGGTCCAGGCCGTGTTGATTTCGTACTTTGGCCCATTTTCTCTGTTTTTGGTCCGTTTCTCGTTCCTTTTGCTCTCTTATGCTCTTCTAAGTATAAAACATGAAATTAAAGCATTAGGAGCATCGAATTCACCAATTCTAATGGGAATCATCCATAAAATGCATTAAATATGGGGTAAAAATATGTATAAATTACGGTTTATCAACATACAATTGTTTTTCCCGTAAGGTCTACAACATAGTTTTCAGATGCTTCGCATGCTCTGTCTCATCCTTGGAATAAATCAAAATTTTGTTAATGAACACAACGATGAACTTGTCCAAGTATGGCCGAAATATCCTATTCATTAGGTCCATAAATACGACTGGTACATTCGTTAACCCAAACGGCGTTACAAGGAATTCATAGTGACCATACCTTGTTCTGAAAGCTGTCTTAGGCACATCCGATTCCTTAACTCTCAACTGATAGTAGCCAGATCTCAGGTCTATCTTAGAGAATACAGTGGCTCCCCTCAACTGGTCGAATAAATCATCGATCTTTGGCAAAGGATACTTATTCTTAATAGTTACCTTGTTCAATTGTCAATAATCTATACACAGCCTCATTGAACCATCATCTTTCTTTATAAATAATACGAGAGCACCTCAAGGCGAAAAACTCAGCCTTGCAAAACCTTTATCCGTCAGCTCTTGCAACTGTGCTTTCAACTCTTTCAGCTCAGTTGGTGCCATCCTGTATGGAGCAATAGAAATAGGAGCTATCCCTGGAACCAGTTCAATACCAAACTCTATCTCTCTTTCAGGAGGTAATCTGGGTAATTCCTCTGGGAACACGTTTGGATATTCACATACTATTGGCACAGACTCAATCTTTAACTCCATTTCCTTAATGTTCAGAAAAAAACAAGGTAGGCTTCATACCCATTTCTCATATATCACCGAGCCATCATTGAAGTAATTACAACTGGCGGTGTATCCAATTCTCTTGAAACAATCCGTAGAATCTCACCATCTGAGCACCTCAATTCAATATACTTGCTACCACAGTTTACAATTACCTTATGCAGGGCTAACCAATCCATACCAAGTATCACATTAAACTCATCAAATGGCAATAACATCAGGTTAGCCGGAAAACAATGACCCTGAATCGTCAAAGGACAATTCTTACAGACTTTATCAACTAGGACTGACTTGCCTAATGAGTTTGACACTTTAATAATAAATTCTGTAGGCTTAATGGATATATTCATACTGGAAACCAATCTCATGCAAATGTATGAATGCGTCGACCCCGGATCAATTAAGGCAACAACACAAATATTAAAAGAGAAAAGGTACCCGTAATGACGGTAGGAGCAGAAGCTTCCTCTCGAGCGCATATTGCATACATTCTTGCTGGGACTTGAGCCTCTGATTTTGTAGTGTCTTTAGCCGCAACTCAACTGCCACTAGCACATCCAGGATACCTCGGAGGCCTACCTCGTGAAATAGGAGCACTCGACTTTAGGGCTACTTCCACCTCTTTATTAGTTCGCTCTGGGCAATCTCTAAGGAAGTGGTCAAGAGAACCACATCTGTAGCATGCACCACCCTTTATTCGGCACTCCCCAAAGTGAGATTTATTGTAGCTTTTGCACTTCGGCTTTTGGTCATCTACACTCCCCACACTAGTCACCGTTGGGAAGGAAGACTTCTGATTACATCGTTTGGAGCCTCTCGCTCTACCCAAATATCCTACCGATGAAGTGGAGCATTCATGGTGGCTGCTTGATTTCACTATGGGAAATGAGAGCGTCTTACCACTGGATCTCTTGCTCAAAACTCGAGTTTCTCTCTTTGCTTGCTTTCTTTCATTATTAAGCTCTTTGGCCTTCTTGGCCTAATCAGCTAATGCAGCAAACTCTCGTATCTTAAGAATCCCAATCAACAACTTAATTTCTTCATTTAGACCTTCCTCGAAGTGTTTACACATTTCTGACTCTGTTTGAACCCATTCAGTTGCATACTGACTTAGCCTCACGAATTCCCTTTCATATTCTGCTACAGTCTTATTTCCTTGTTTGAGTTCCAGGAACTCCTTTCGCTTCGAGTCTAAGAACCTTTGACTGATGTATTTCTTCTTAAACTCCGCTTGGAAAAATTCCCATGTAATGTTTTCCTTTGGCACCACTGAAGATACGGTTTTCCACCAGTGGTATACAGTATCCTTTAGAAGAGACACGACACACTTTAAGCACTCCTCACGTGTGCATGATAATTCATCCTGTGACAGCCCTAAATTGACCCTAGTCAGAAAACAGTTTCGGGACCGCTAAACCGAGTCACCAAAGTATTTGAATATGATATTTATTGTCTAAAATATGTGAATATGAATGTGTGAAATTTTTAAGCTTCGATTTAGTCGATTGCATATGAATTTAGTTAATAGGACTTATGTGTGACACTTTTGAAATGTGATAGGTTAATCTATAAGGACCTATTAATGCATGTTGTATAAATGATGGTTTGCATGTCAAATTACCCAAGTTTTAGATAGTGGCCGGCCATGCAATGGGTTAAAACATATTATAAACATTTTGTGTTAATGTGTTGTGTTAAAATAATAAAATAAAAGGTTAGTAATAAAGTAATGAAAAGGGAGGGGTGATGAAAACAAAGTTGTTTCATCCATGCTCCTCCATTGCCGTGACTTGAGGAAGGAAGAAGAAGAGGATTCTCTTGCTTCATGTTCGGTTGGTTGATGTTTAGGAAGAGGTATGTTTGATGATTATTCCATAAAACTCATGCATACTTTTAGTTGTTAGTTTGAATTCTACCTAGCCCATGGTTCAAATTTTTGCTATTTGAGGGAGATGATACTCAGCCATGGAAGTTGCCTTCCTTAGTTGGTGTTTGATGTTGTGGTAATGAGGCTTGAAGATGATTGAGTTTGAGTGCTTAACAAAAAGGATTGGATGTGAGGGTGTGTGAGAATTAGAAAAGGATGGGTCTTAGCAACTTCATGAAGTATTCGGCCATGGTACTAGAATGTTGTAATTGTGTTTAAACTTAGAATTATGTAGTTGTATGGTTAGTATAGGTAGGGATGACCGAATATGAGAGCATGAATAGATGAAGAGTTTTGTAATTATAAAAAAATTGGTTAATTGATATGTGGTAAATGTTAAGTGTTAAATGAAATAGGAATGATATCATGTTGGAATAGGTGTATTCGGCCTTTGATTAAGTATGTAGATGATAGTGATAGATTGATGTTGCACATTCGGCTATAGGTAAGCATATTGATGATCTATCTTGACTTAGATAATCGGCTAAAGGAGAATATTAGCTAATATGTTGAATTTGATTCATGATTTCATATATATGACTCTAATGTCTGATATATATATATGGGCTAAGTACCTTGAATTTCTCTCGATGTTCAAGATGATTAAATCAATTTATTTGTTAAATTAAGCTCAAGAGCAAAGGGGAACTAAATCCGATAAAGGGAAGGAAAAAGTAATTGAATAGCCGTTGTAGTCGTTCGACAACATCCGAGGTAAGTTTTCGAGTAATGGAACTTAGTTTATGATTTGTTTAAGTCATGACATATAAGCATAACAAATAAACGGTGATATAATGATTCTATTTGAGTTATATATTGAGGTAATTAGTTCATACTTATGACGGGCAGCCGAATGCGTATAGAGATCATGTTATAAAGCAAATCGAAATCATGTTCTTTGTATGTGGCTATTGAGCCGAAAATGGTAATGGTTGATAAATGTCTTGTGTTTGAATTCTAGTATGAAAATGAAATATAGATGTGTTATGACTTATTGATATATGTGCATGATTATTCGGATGATATCCGGGCTAAGTCCCGAAGGCCTTTGTGCTAGTGACTATATCCGGGCTAAGTCCCGAAGGCCTTTGTGCTAGTGACTATATCCGGGCTAAGTCCCGAAGGCATTTATGCTAGTGACTATATCCGGGCTAAGTCCCGAAGGCATTTGCGCTAGTGACTATATCCGGGCTAAGACCCGAAGGCATTTGTGCGAGTTGCTATATCCGGCTAATTCCCGAAGGTACTTGGGTTTGGAAATGAGTGATCTTGCTGTAATAATTTCAATTAACACGCTCATAAAATCCAAACGATAAGGTATGTTCCGTATATGCATCGGAAAGGTTGATTCCTTTCAAATAGTATTCGCTCAATTGATTAACGAGCTTCCGGCCTCTAGTTAGGTTTGATTCCCTGTGTATGAATATAATGGTTGAAGCGTGAAGTAAGTATGATTTTGAGAACATGCATATATGAAATTATTCATTTAGTCATATGAACACTATACTTTAGTCGTAAATAATTTCATTACTCAAAACTTACTAAGCATTAAATGCTTACTCCGTTTCTTTAATTCTCTGTTTTATAGATTTTGTTTGTCAGCTATCGGACTCGGGATTGTCAAAGTCGAAGTCGTCCACACTATCTAAGCCCTTTTGGTACTCTTTTAGTTGAACTTTGATAGAGGCATGTATAGGACTGACCTTGTTGTTAATTAAGTACCTTTTGGTAATGTATATATTCGGTTGGCCATGCGAAAATGGCTTATATATTTTGAGCATAGCGTTATAATCATTTTGTATATATATGGTTATTGAGAGGTGTGGAATTGCTTGGCAATGATTAGCCATTGGAATGGTTAATCACGATCATATTTGGTGCTATGAATGTCAAATGGCTAGTTGAATCATGGAAACTATGAAATAGGTGAGATTTGCCTTAAAATAGATGCTGACAGCAGCAGTGATGTGAGTTTGAAAAATCACTAAAAATAGTAGGAATGTAATTAAATAATGAATAAATTATGTAATCGAATCTTGATGAGTATATTTTCATATGGAAGAAGCTAAACGATCATATGAGCCGTATTTTATGAGATATTTAAGTTTTCGTGAAACAGGACCAGACCGATTACTGGATCCCCTGTTCTGATTTTGAAAATTCACCATAAATTAACCAGATATAATTAGAAGTCATGCCTTATATGCAAAGATTCCTTTTTGAGTCTAGTTTCATTAGAAACAAACGGAATATGTATTGGAGCCGTGTACAGGGAGATATCTAAGTCGTAATGCATGAAGGTCAGAGTAGTCGAACCCTGAAACAGGGGATACTTTAACTAATAAACTGTACTAATTGGCACGACCAAAAATTCTAGAAAAAAATTTGTAGATGGATATATGAGTCTAATTTCAGGAAAAATTAACGGAATCAGTTTTCGAGTTTTGGAACTCGAGATATGATTTTTGAGGTGACTGTGACGCAGTTAGCCAGCTTGACTGGAAATTTTAAAATAATCTGTGTATATAAATGAATTAAGTTCGTTAACACCTCGTGTTAGACTCCGGCAACGGTCTCGGGTATGGGGCGTTACACATCCAACACTCGTGTAGTATTCTCGAGCCAAAACTCAGCTCTTTCAGCATCATCACTGATCTTAGCTCTGAATTCCTTAGCCCCATACTTTTTAAGCTTATCTACAGGGGCTTTACCAATTCTTATAGGTGCCATACCTCATGGCAAATCTTCATCAGGTTGGTAAGGGGGCGGGGGAGGTCGTGGCATATTGGGGCGATTTCTCAATAATCCCTAAACCACTCGTCCATCATGTTAAATAAGGCGATTCTGGCTTCTTCCTGGCCTTCAGACACAGGCCTTCTACTATTAGAAACAACTCGTTGTACGGAAGTTGGAGCATAGCTCTCGGCTCCCTTGGACTCATCTTGTTCTTGATTGTAGGACATTTACTATATTCAAAAACAATTAAATAGTTAAGAGATATCACACTATCAACGTTCGCATAATGGCATGTATAGCAAAACTCCATATACTCTACGATAGTTCTAGAACCGACTAAACTGTAGCTCTGATACCACTAAATGTAACACCCCTTACTCGTACCAGAGATTGGGACTAGGTACGAGGCATTACTAGACATGTACTCGAACATTTTTGGGAAATACGGGTTATAAAATTTCATTCCAATGTAAATCAATCAAAATGCATCTTAATGTCCCTATTATGGGTCTATGAGACCCAAAACATATGTTGAGAAAGGTCTGGGACTAAACTGAGAACTTAGGAAAACTTCAAGAAAATTTCTAGGTTAATGCCTCACACACCCGTGTGCCATTGGGACAAGCCCGTGTCCATCACCCGTGTTGAATTTATGAAAATTATTTTTACTTTGAACCTATAGGGGTTTTCACATGGCCAGGCACACGCCCGTGTCTCTGGCCCGTGTCCTTCACACGGCCTAGACACGCCCGTGTCTAAAAACTCAAGCATTCTGTTTATGGCGTCAGTGTGTATTTAGGGACTCATAGCCAAGAGACAGACCCGTATGCTAGGCCGTGCCCTCCACACGGTTGAGACACACGGCCGTGTCTCTACCCGTGTGTTTACTACCATGCATTCTGACTTAAAATTTAGGTGCAGGGGACACACGGTTATGCTACACGCCAATGGGGTGGTTCATGTGTCACACACGGCCTAGACACATGCCCGTGTGTCTACCAGTGTGGACCTTGATAGGCTATTTTCCAAGCCTTTGGTCGCCCTTTATCAACCACTCACACTTATAGGTTACCATAATACTTAACAAGCCTTGATTATGCACTCACATGACCTTGATAAACCTCATTACATGTAAACCTCATCTCATCGATTTACTCATGCTAGGTTATTTCCTTTTTATTAAGGATTTCTATGCCTTATTACACCTCTAAGATTGGCTCATTATTATAACTTATTACCAATTGTGACCTAGCCATCCCATGTGATTTGGTCACATTTCATGTGTCTAAATATGAAATACCATATCTGATCCTCACTAGAATAATTGAACATAAGCATGCATAAATTTGTATGGCATAACCTACTTCAAAATGAGCCAATTCCTATGGCCATATACAAATGAATATGTATACCTTTACATGCCTTCATTTTTGCAAATCAAATGACACATATAACAAAATAAACAAAAGCCCTATACATGCCATTGAACAAAATAAAAGTGTCTACATACCAAAGCTGGACTAGTTGATAGTGTGTTGACTCTCCGACCGTCTTCCAATCTTTACGAGTCCTTGAGCTCGATTTATTTAGCATGCAACCATATTAGGCAAATAAACCAACAAGTATGGAATGGTTTCCCTATCACATGCACTCTATCAACAAGTTAGTCACATAACATCACACCATGTAACTTATCTAAGATGAGCTCATCATTCAACGTTTTCATTTTTGTATCACATATTAATCCCGTTGAGTTACTCGAAAAATCTCGATAGATTATCCATTTACCGTCAAGTGGTAAGAGCGATCATCTCATGTATGCATTCCCGCGAACCTCACATCTTACGGCGGGATTACCAGTTCGGGGTAAATCCCCCGTAATGTAAACTTATAAGGTGATGTCGGGATTACCAGTCTAGGATAAATCCCTTATAGCGACAAACACCCTTAATGAGCTCGAATCTGAATTACCAGTCTAGGCTAAATTTAGACCCTAATCGGAATACCTGTCTGAGCTAAATCCACAATGCACACATATTCTTGGGAGGCTTGATCACTCAAGGAACACCCGTCCGGGCTTGATCCTTTCTACATTTGAGATCAAAGGATTACCCGTCCAGGCTAAATCCTTTTCTGCAACACATGTAGGATCTCAAGTCATGTAAGTCATGGTTTATCCATCGAATTTCCCTTTTTTTTTACTTCAACCGGGACATTTGTTATCATATCATTATTATTGACATATTTCATGGATTTTCATGCCATCCTTATAACTAAATATCGTGCATTCATAACACACGTAATTAGGCATATTAATAGTTTACTTAAAGTTATTCGAACTTACCTGGTACTCATTTCGGTATCATGTTTCGGTTATTCCGAAACCTTCCGTTTTCCTCGATCGACCTCCAAAATTTGTTCCTCGGGGTCTATAACAATAAAGTAGAATCATTAACATCTCACATTAGACTTTTCGAGTCTAAATTTCACCCCTGAACAAATTAACTGTTTTGCCCTTAACTTTTCACATTTTTACGTTTTAGGCCCTAGGCTCGTAAAATGAACGCATGCAATTTCTACCTTACCCAGTCCTAGCCGAATGTTTTTCCCTCTTATGGCAGCCCACATTTTCCATTATTTCACATTTTTACCACATATTTTACACCTTTTGCAAAAAGGTCATTTTAGGGGGTTTTCATGAAAATCACCTAGAAAAAGATGTTTAACACACATCCAACTTTTCACATTTTTACGTTTTAGGCCCTAGGCTCATAAAATGAATGCATGCAATTTCTACCTTACCCAGTCCTAGCTGAATGTTTTTCCCTTTTATGGCAGCCCACCTTTTCCATTATTTCACATTTTTACCACATATTTTACACTTTTTGGAAAAAGGTCATTTTAGGGGTTTTTCATAAAAATCACCTAGAAAAAGATGTTTAACACACATCCAACTTTCATATTCCTCTATAAAACATCAAGGAATAAACATGTCACACATGGGTCATTTTTCAAACATGAACCCTAACTCAAAATATGGGTAGAAATGGAGAGAGTAAGCTACCGGGATTTCAAAAATACGAAGAACATTAAAAACGACGCTTGGGAGCACTTACTATTGAGCTTGAAAATGTTCAAAACCCTAGAAATGGAGGCTTGAGAAATTTGGCTGGACAAGGGAGAAAAATGGCTGATTTTTGCCTTATTTTTCCCATTTTATTTCATTAATTAGCCAAATGACCAAAATGCCCTTAAACCTTTTCTTTCAAATTTCATCCATACATGCCAATTTTTGTCCAAAAATTTAGAAATTGGGAAAATTGCTCTTTAAGACCTTCTAAAATGACGCAAAGAAATTTCATGCAAATTGCTTCTAGAATCCAAGTTTTGCAATTTATTCAATTTGGTCCTTATTTTCTAATTGGACACCTTTCTCATAGAATTTCTTCATGAAACTTTAGCACATGCATATTCTCATATTCTAAACCTCATAATAATCATATAATAAATATTTTATCGTCGGATTTGTGGTCCCGAAACCACTATTCTGACTAGGCCTTATTTTAACATGTTACATATAGAATGATCATTTGATGTAAATTACGAATCGAAATGGACTATGAATGAGTTTGTTAAATGTTGAAAAGTGAGGAATTTCCTGGTTGAACCTTCAGAATAGAAATGATACGAATGATCCATTGTGAGAACACATGTTTAGTACTATGTGCAGGCTACTATGTGTTTAAAATGGTTTTAGGTCACGTGTGTAGTACTAAGTGCAGGCTACTACGTGTACCAGATAGTTAGGTCGCATGTGTAGTACTAAGTGCAGGCTACTATGCGTACCCGACAACTTCAATCACGTGTGTAGTACTAAGTGCAGGCTACTACGTGTATTAGATGGATAGGTCACGTACGTAGTACTAAGTGAAGGATACTATGTGTACCAGATTGTTGGTTGCATGTGTAGTACTAAGTGTAGGCTACATGCGTACCAGATAGCTTCAGTTACAAGGGTGGTAATATGTGCAGGCAACTGTGTATCTGTTATTATTCCAATGAGTTCAATGGGAAATTGACTAAGTGAAAATACATGTGAACATGACCATCTAATGAATAAGTGAAGGTTTATGTTTGCGGAAATTTATGAGAAATGTGCTCGATAGTTGAGCAAACTTTCGGTAAGATGGAATGGAGCAGGTGAAATTATGTAAGAGTAAAATTTGTAATAAAACAGTTTTGGACAGCAGCAGTTGTGTAACTTTGAAAAATCACCAAAAATCGTGAAAATCGAATTAGAGGTTGACTAAGATATGAAATTAAATTTTATTGAGTCTATTTTCAAATAAAGGAAATGGTGTAAGGAACATAATTTCATATTATGATATATTTGAATTTTTGTGAGGTAGGGTCAAAATGATTTTAGAATCCCCTATTTTGATTTGGAAAAATCATTAAAAATTGTAAAAATATAATTATGGGTTATAATTTATATTATTAAAATCCTTAATAAGTATACTTTTGAAAGAAACAAACGAGAACATTATTCAAATCTTTTACAAAGAGATAATTAATTTTTAGTATAGAGGGGTTGAAACTGTTGGACAGCAAAACATGGGTGACTTTAAAGAATAAAATGTACTTATTGGCTAAATAAAAAATTCTAAAAATTTTATGGTAAGAAGATATTTGAGTCTAGTTTCTGGAAAAATTAACGGGATTTTAATTTGGAGTTTTGTAGCTCTGGATATAAATAATTTAGTGACTATGACTTGAGAAAACAACATGACCAGAAAATAAGTAAAAGTGTAATTATGATTATATTTCTATGGAATCATGTTGATAATTTGCTTATTATTTTCATATGGACTTACTAAGCTTTAAGCTTACTCCCTCCTTTCCATTTCTTTAGTGTTGACAGGTTAGCTCGGGGTTGGAGATCGTCGAAGGCAACCTCACACTATCAAGCTACCTCCTTTGGAGTATTGATGAATCTTAATGTCTTCAAGTGAGTGGCATGTATAAGGACTTAGTTTTATGATAGATGCTGTTATGATTAGCCATATGTATTGTCTTATATTGATTCATTGTATATAGCCATGAGATGTGGCTTATAATGATTGTGGCTTGTAAGCCTAATTATCCATGATAAGTTCTAATACTTGTGATACGATGATGTGTTTATGCTTGTGGGATATGTATGGGTCGTATTATGACATATATGCATGATAGGTGCTTCTTGACCGATCGAAATAGTCATAGCCATGTGGTAAATGTATAATATGGAAATAAGTTGATAATGTTTGAACATGAATACTTGATGTTGATTGAAGCTACTTGATAAATTGATGGTTACGAAAGTTTGGTAAAAGTGGTCATCAAATGATAAGGTCAATGAATATAGAATTTTTGTGTCTAGGTTTGATATTATATGAGTGTAACACCCCGAACCCGAGACCGACACCGGAGTCGGACACGAGATGTTAACAAACTTTGAAAAATTTTTCCAGACACTGCCCAGTCTGAGTACTAGTCGCTTCAAAAATCATATCTTGAGTTTCACAACTCAAAAATCAGTTTTGTGATTTTTCCCTGAAACTAGACTCATGTCCCCACCTATGGATTTTTTTCTAGAATTTTTGGTCGGGCCAATTAGTACAGTTTATTAGTCAAAGTCTCCATGTTACAGGGGTCGACTACACTGACGTTTTCCCATTACGACTGGGATATCTCTCTGCACAGAGCTTCAATACTGATGCCGTTTGTTTCTATGGAAACTAGACTCAGAGAGGAATCCATACATATATGGTATGACCCCTAATTATCTCTGGTCAATTTATAGTGAATTTCCAAAGGCGGAACAGTGAATCCAGAACTGTTCTGGCCCTGTTCCACAAGAACCCGAATATCTCTTTCTGTACTGTTCCTATAATTGTTTCGTTACTTCCATATGAAAGTAGATTCATCAAGGTTTGATTACATAATTTATTCACTATTTAATTCCACTCCTACGAATTCTTGTGATTTTTCCAATCCACACCACTGCTGCTATCAGCTTCTGTTTTCAAAGTGAACCTTACCTAATTTGGGGTTTCATGGACCAACTAGGGCCTTGTCATACATAGCCCACATATGATCATACTTAGCCATTCTAGTGGCTGATCATTTGCTCAACACTTCCATTCCACATAGTTACATCATGAAACCATCTATACATTCATAAATACGAATGGTCTAATGCCATACTCCACTTCTACAAGCCATTTTCGCATGGCTGTACACTTATACATTTCATAAAGTACTCGAAAGACAACAACGGTATCCTATACATGCCATAACAAAATTCAACCAAAATATACCCAAAGAGCCTTTGATAGTGTGGGCGACTTCGACTTCAAGATCCCGAGTCCGATAGCTGGAGAACCAAAAATCTATAAACAGAGGAGCAATGTAACGAGTAAGCAATTTATGCTTAGTAAGTTTGAGCAAGGAATTCCAGCATGCACAAAGAATATCACACATTTAGCTAAACGGAATATTTCATAATACGCAATTTATCGATTTTAAACTTGCTTCACAACATTAACAACCCTTATACACATACACAATAGACTAACTTAGCCGAAGGCCGATAGCTCGTTTATCAACTGAGCGAACATTTATTTGTAAGGGCTCGATTTAATTCAACACATACGTAACATATCCCCATATTGGGATGTTTTTCGAATATTCGCTGGAATTTTACAGCAAGCTCATTCGTTACCAATTCGCGTACCTTCGGGATTTAACCGGATATAGCTCCTCGTTCAAATGCCTTCGGACATAGCCCGGTTTTAGTAACTCACACCATGCCTTCGGGACGTAACCCGGATTTAACAACTCGCACGAATGCCTTCGGGACTTAACCCGGCTTTAATAACTCGCACGAATGCCTTCGGACTTAACCCGGATTTAACAACTCGCACGAATGCCTTCGGGACTTAACCCGGATTTAATAACTCGCACGAATGCCTTCGGGACTTAACCCGGATTTAACAACTCGCACGAATGCCTTCGGGACTTAACCCGGATTTAGTATCTCGCACAAAGGCCTTCGGATCTTAATCCGGATATATTCACTTAGCACAAAGCCTTCGGGACTTAGCCCGGACAGCATTCACTTAATCATGCACATCTAACAATAATTCATAGCACATTCATATTTCATTTTCGTTTACGAAACTCAAACACAAGGCACATATTGTCCTTGCACATTCGGCTCAATAGCCACACATAGAGCATGATTTAATCACATCGAAATTTAAGCTCTCTTACTCAAGAACTTACCTCGGGTGTTGTCGAACGATTCCGCTAGCTATTCAACCACTTTTTCCTTCCCTTTATCGGTTTTATTTCCTCTTTGCTCTTGAGCTTAATCAAACAAATAAATTGATTTCATCATTTAGGCATCAAAAGATGAACACAAGGCACTTAGCCCATATTTATACATTAGACATTAAAGTCTCATACATGCAAAATCATGCATCAACACCACATATTAGCTAATTTCTTGGCCTTGACCGAATATGCATGTCCATTTTTGGGGTCGATTTCAACACTTAATACCCACATGTACACACTAGTAAAGCATCCTCCCCTTTTTATCAATTTAACACATGCATTGCTCATTAACATGCAAAGTTACATTCGGCCTTAGCACACATCTTGCTAGCCGATTCTTCTCCATTTAGCAACCAATGCACATATGTGCTCACACAACAAAAAAATGCTAAAAAGGAGGTTCAAGAATCATCAAGCCATCATCACATGCATCATTAACAAGCTTCATATTTTGCATGCAATGGCATTAACACAACCTCCACCTAGGCCGAATCTTAACTCATCCTCATGCCTCATCACCACAACATCAAACATCAACCAAGAATGATTCATCCATGGTCAAGTGCCATTTCCATCACATAGCAAGATTTAGACCATGGGTTAGGTAGAACTCAAGCTAACAACTAAAACATGCATGCCTCTCATGGAACATCATCAAACATACCTTAGCCTAGCTACATGCATGGCCGAATCTCTTCACCTTTCTTCTTCTTTCCTCCTTAAAATTTTTGGCCAAGGATGAACCAAGGATGAGAAAATTTTTCTTTGTTTTTCTTTCTAGTTTTGGCAAGCATGAAGATGAGAAAAGGATGAACAAAATTCCCCCTTTCTCTTGTTTAGCTCACGGCAATGGGGGGACAAACACCACACACACATTTTTTTTTCTTTGTTTCCATTCTTTATTACCCATACTCCTTATTTTATTCTTCCACTAACAAAACATGTTTCATGACATGTTTTGCCCATCCTTCCTTGTCATGGCCGGCCACTACTCATTAGGGGGGAATTTGACATGCAAGTCCCCCCCTTTGTCCACATGCACTAGTAGGTCCTCACACATTGACCTATCACATTTTAGAATTTTCTCACATAGGTCCTATTGACTAAATTCACATGAAATCAACCAAATTGAAGCTTGAAATTTTCACACATTCATAATTACATATTCTACACAATAAGTATCACATTCAAACATTTCGGTGACTCGGTTTAGCGGTCCCGAAACCACTTCCCGACTAGGGTCAACTTTGGGCTGTCACAACTCTCCCCCACTTAAGAAATTTTCGTCCCCGAAAATCTTACCGGTAAATAGGTTTGGGTATCGTTCTTTCATCGAGCTCTCGGTCTCCCAAGTTGCTTCCTCGATCCCGTGTTTGAGCCATAACACCTTTACTAGCGGAACTCTTTTGTTTCGCAACTCCTTCACTTCACGAGCTAGGATACGCATCGGTTCTTCTTCATAGCTCATGTCGACTTGAATTTCAACCTCTGATGGGCTAATTATATGCGATGGATCAGATCGATAGCGTCGAAGCATCGAAACATGAAAGACGTCATGAATATTTTCAAGCTCCGGGGGCAAAATCAATCTATACGCAACCGGACCAACTCGTTCAGAGATTTTGTACGGCCCAATGAATCTTGGGCTCAACTTGCCCTTACGGCCGAACCTGAGTATCTTTTCCAAGGTGAAACCTTAAGGAACACTTTGTCTCCCACCTGATACTCGATGTCTTTTCGTTTCAAATCTGCGTACGATTTCTGACGATCCGTGGCTACCTTCAGACTTTCACGGATTACCTTTACTTTCTGTTCAGCATCTCTAATCAAATCAACTCCGAAAATTTTGCTTTCACCGAGCTCGGTCCAAAACAATGGTGTACGGCATTTACGACCGTACAAAGCCTCGTAAGGTGCCATCTTAATACTGATTGAAAACTATTGTTGTAAGCGAATTCAATCAAAGGTAAATACCGTTCCCATGAACTACTGAACTCGAGGATGCAACATCTCAACATATCCTCAAGTATCTGAATTATCCTCTCGGATTGACCATCGGTTTGGGGGTGAAAAGCAGTGCTAAACTGCAGCTTGGTACCCAGAGCTTCTTGCAATTTCTTCCAAAATCGTGAGGTGAATCTCGGATCTCTATCCGACACGATAGAAACAGGTACCCCGTGTAATCTCACAATTTGATAAACGTACAATTCAACTAGTTTCTCCAATGAAAAATCCGTACGTACGGGGATGAAATGAGCCGACTTAGTCAGTCTATCAACAATAACCCATATCGCATCCTTCTTACTTGCTGACAAGGGCAGTCCGGACACAAAGTCCATTGTGACTCGATCCCATTTCCACTCGGGTATCATGATCGGCTGGAGTAATCCTGAAGGCACTTGATGTTCCGCTTTCACTTGTTGACATATTAAACATCTCGAAACAAAGTCAGAGATGTCCCGTTTCATACCATGCCACCAAAATTGACGTTTCAAATCATTGTACATTTCGTACTCCCCGGGTGAATTGAATTCGGCTACAATGGGCTTCGTTCAGAATCATCGAAATGAGTTCCGAATTCCTTGGAACACACAAACGATTTCTAAACCTCAAACAATCATCATCATCAATTTGAAACTCCGATTCCTCGTTCGGAAAACACTTAGCCCGTTTTGCAACCAATTCATCATCGACTTTCTGAGCTTCACGAATTTGGTGAGTCAATAATGGTTTAGCTTTTAATTCAGCTACTAACACACTGTCTGGTAGAACAGACAAATGCACGTTCATCGCTCGTAAAGCAACAATGACTTCCGGCTTAAGGCGTCCGCAACCACGTTAGCCTTTCCCGGGTGGTAATCAATGACAAGCTCGTAATCTTTCAACAACTCAAGCCAACGTCTTTGTCGCAGATTCAAGTCTCGTTGAGTCATCAAATATTTGAGACTTTTGTGATCCAAAATACATGGCACTTCTCACCAAACAGATAATGTCGCCATATTTTAAAGCAAACACGATGGAAGCTAGTTCGAGATCATGGGTCGGATAATTCCTCTCGTGTGGCTTCAATTGTCTCGACGCATAGCCACGACTCGACCTTCTTGCATCAATACGCAACCCAACCAAGTAGGGATGCGTCACTATAATGACAACTCTTTACCTGATTCGGGTTGCACCAAAATTGGAGCTTCAGTCAAATGAGTTTCAGTTGGTCGAAACTTTTCTGACATTTCTCGTCCACTCGAACTTAACATCCTTTTGAAGTAGCTTCGTCATTGGTGTGGCTATCATCGAGAACCTTTCACAAATCGTCGTAATAACCGGCGAGCCCCAAAAAGCTCGAACTTCAGTAACATTTCTCGGAGGTTTCCAGTCAAGTATGGCTGAAATTTTATTCGGGTCAACTCGAATACCCGACGCGGATACACATGACCAAGAAGCTAACCTCTCTAACCAGAACTCACACTTACTGAACTTAGCATATAACTGCTTATCCCGCAAATTGCAGCACTAGCCTCAGATGCTCAGCATGTCGTCTCGTCTCTTGAATAGACCAAATGATCAATGAACACACTAAACATAAATACGGTCTGAAATCGATCATCAATCATAAATACTGCAGGCATTAGTGAGCCCAAACGCATCCTAGAATTCTAGTGACCATATCTCGTTTGAAGCATTTTGGAATATTGAATCTCGATTCGCACTGTTAATCTAATCTATTTTGAGATCACGAGCTCCCTCAGTGGTCGAAAATATGATGCCGCAACGATATTGTTCTTTATCGTCACTTTATTCAGCTGACATAGTCAATGCACAACCTCATGGTTCCGTCCTTCTTTTCACGAACAATACTGTGCACCCAAGGTGAGAAACTTGTCGAAGCGAAACCTCTATCGTCAGTTTTTTGCAACTGAGCTTTCAACTCTTTAACTCGGTTGGTGCCAATACGATACGGAGCTATCGAAATCGGCGTAGTCCAGGTACAAGCTCAATACCAAACTCTACTCCCGAACAGGTGGTAAACCCGGTAATTTCCGGAAAACATCCGGTATCCAAACCGGCACAGATTCGGTTCTTTTCTAATTCTTTGTCACCAAGTACATACGCAAGGTATGCTTCGCACCCTTTTCTTACATATTTCTGTGCCAACATTGCTGATATATACAGCTGGCATCCCTCTAAGTCGCAGACTCAATTCGGACTACTTCGTTATTTGCCATCAAATCAATAGTCTTGCTCTTGCAATTCACAATCGCATCATGCGCGGTCAACCAATCCAACAGGATAAATCAAATTCATCAAACGCAAGCATCAAGTCGCCGGGAAACAGAACCTCGAATTTCAGGGACATTTCTACACACTTTCACACGAGTAACGACCAAGGGATTGACACCAATTACGAACTAGAGACTCAATAGTAAGTTACTGATGCCTATAGGTTTCCGATATGTAGAATACCGATAGGAACCGGGTTCAATCAAGCACATTTACTTAGTACAACAGCAGGTCAAGTTATCATGAGCA
>NW_024403171.1:0-22182 GCF_007990345.1 Gossypium hirsutum | reverse complement strand
GTCCGATTTGTGAATACCGATTTTTTCCTGAAGAATACGGGTTTACCACCTGTTCGGGAGTAAGTTTGGTATTAGCTTGTACCTGGACTACGCCGATTTCGATAGCTCCGTATGTATGGCACCAACCGAGTTTAAAGAGTTGAAAGCTCAGTTGCAAGAATTGACGATAGAGGTTCGCTCGACCAAGTTTCTCACCTTGGGGTGCACCAGTATTGTTTGTGAAAAAGAAGGACGGAACCATGAGGTTGTGCATTGGACTATCGTCACTGAATAAATGACGATAAAGAATAATATCCGTTACCGCGTATGATGATTTGTTGATCAACTAAAGGAGCCTCAGTGCTTTCAAAGATAGATTTGAGATCGGGTTATTACCAGTTGCGATTCGAGATTCGACATACCAAAACTGCTTCAGAACGAGTACGGCCTATGAGTTCTTAGTGATGCCGTTGGCTCACTAATGCCCTGCGGTATTTATGGATTTGATGAATCGAATCTCAGACAGTATTTGGACCAGTTCGTAGTTGTGTTCATTGAGACATCTTGGTCTATTCAAGAATTAGACCGAACATGCTGAGCACCTGAATTAGTGTTGCAAATTTTCGGATAAGCAGTTATATGCTAAGTTCATAAGTGTGAGTTCTGGTTAAGAGAGGTTAGCTTCTTGGGTCATGTGGTAATCGCATCGGGTATTCGAGTTGACCCGAGCAAAATTTCAGCCATACTAACTGGAAGCCTCCAAGAAATATTACCTGAAGGTTCAGGAGCTTCTGTTGGCATCGATCCGGTTATCTACACGATGTTTGTAAAGGTTTCTCGATGATAGCCACACCCAATGACGAAGCTACTTCAAAAGGATTTAAGTTCGAATGGACGGAAAATGTCAGAAAAAGTTTCGATCAACTGAAAACTTATTTGACTAGAAGCTCCAATTTTAGTGCAGACCCGAATCAGGCAAAGAGTTTGTCATATATAGTGACGTCATCCACCTACTTGGGTTAGGTTGCGTAGTTGATGCAAGAAGGATCGAGTTGTGGCCTATGCGTCGAGACAATTGAAAGCCACATGCAGAGAAAATTATCCGACCCATGATCTCGAACTAGCTGCCATCGTATTCGCCTTGAAAATATGCGACATTACTTATTTGTGTGAGAAGTTGCCATGTATTTTCGGATCACAAAAGTCTCAAATATTTGATGACTCAAGCAGGAGACTTGAATCTGCGACAAAGGCGTTGGCTTGAGTTGTTGAAAGATTATGAGCTTGTCATTAATTATCACCCGGGAAAGCTAATGTGGTTGCGGACGCCTTAAGCCGAAATCACTGTTGCTTTGCAGAGCGATGAATGTACACTTGTCTGTTCTACCCGACAATGTGTTAGTAGCTGAATTAAAGCCAAACCATTATTGATTCATCAAATTCGTGAAGCTCAGAAAGTCGATGATGAATTTGTTGCAAAACGGGCTGATGTGTTCCGACAATGGAATCGAAGTTCAAATTGATGATGAATTGTTTGAGGTTCAGAAGTCGTTTGTGTGTTCCAAGGAATTCGAACTCATTTCGATGATTCTAACGAAGCCCATTGTAGCCGAATGTCAATTCACCCGGGAGTACGAAAATGTACAACGATTGAAACGCCAGTTTGGTGGCATGGTATGAAACGAGACATTTCCGACTTTGTTTCGAGTGTTTAATATGTCAACAAGTGAAAGCAGAACATCAAGTGCCTTCAGGATTACTTCAGCCGATCATGATACCCTGAGTGGAAATGGGATCGAGTCACAATGGACTTTGTTCTGGACTGCCATTGTCAGCAAGTAAGAAGGATGCGATTTGGGTTGTTGATAGACTGACTAAGTCGGCTCACTTTATCCCGTGCGTACGGATTTTTCATTGGATAAACTAGCCGAATTTATGTTCTCAGATTGTGAGATACACGGGGTACCTATTTCTATCGTGTCGGATAGAGATCCGAGATTCACCTCGCGATTTTGAAAAATTGCAAGAAGCTTTGGGTACCAAGTTGCATTTAGCACCGCTTTCATCCCCAAACCGATGGTCAATCGAGGGATAATTCAGATACTGAGGATATGTGAGATGCTGCATCCTGAGTTTAGTCGTTCATGGAACGTATTTACCTTTGATTGAATTCGCTTACAACAATAGTTTTCAATCAAGTATTAAGATGCACCTTACGAGGCTTGTACGGGCGTAAATGCCGACACCATTGTTTTGGACGAGCTCGGTGAAAGTAAAATTTCGGAGTATTTGATAAAATGCGAACAGAAATAAATAAGTGAAAGTCTAAGGCACAGATCGTCAGAAATCGTATGCGATTAAACGAAAAATTGAATATCAGTGGAAAAAGTGTTCTTAAAGTCGCCTGGAAAAAGATACTCAGATTGGCCGTAAGGGCAATTGAGCCGAGATTCATTGGGCCGTAGAAATTCCGAACGATTGGCCAGTTGCATATAGTTGATTTACCCCCTGAACTGAAAAGAATCACGATTTTCATGTTTCGATGCTTCGACGCTAAATCCATCCTCACAGATAACCCCAGAGTTGAAATTCAACGATTGAGTTATGAGGAAGAACCGATTCGTATCCTAGCTCGTGAATTAAAGAGTTGCGAAACAAAAGGTTCGATAGTTAATGTTAGCCAAAACAGGATCGAAACTATGGAAACCGAAGCTCGATGAAAGAACGATACCCAACCTATTTACCGGTAAATATTCGTGGGACGAAAATTTCTTAGTGGGGGAGAGTTTGACAGCCCTAAAGTGACACCTAGTCGAAAGCGGTCTCGGGCCGCTGACGAGTCACCAAATATTTGTGATACAAAAGTGCTAGTCACTCCGCCTAAGATCCAATTATTGAATTGAAATATGCCTAAAATATGTAATATAAATGTGTGAAAGTTTTAAGCTTCGATTTAGTTAATTGCATGTGAATTTAGTTGATAGACTTATGTGAGAAATTTAGAAATGTGCTAGGCAAATGCAAGTGGCCTAATAGTGCATGTAATCAAAGGGGTGACTTGCATGTCAATTCCCCCATTAAGTACTAGTGCCGGCCATGACAAGGGATGATGGGCAAAACATGTCATGAACATGTTGTGTTAATGGAAAAATAAAATAAGAAGCATGGGCAAAACATGTCATGAAACATGTTGTGTTAATGGAAGAATAAAATAAGAAGCATGGCAATAAACTAATAGAAATTGAAGAAGAAAACAAAGAAAAAAATGTGTTCATCATTCTCATGCATGACCAAAAAAAAAGAAGAGAAAAGCTCTCATGTTGTTCTTGGCCGAATAGGAGAAAGAAAAAGAAGGAAAAAGAGCTTGAGGAAATCGGCTATGGTGGTTTGATAGACTAAGGTATTTGATGATGTTCCATGAGATGCATGCATGTTTAGTAGTTAGCTTGAGTTCTAAATAGCCCATGGTTAAATCTTTACTATGTCATAGAGATGATATTCGGCCAAGGTGGATTGGTGTTGATATCATTTGCATGCTAAAAGTGAAGCTTTGTAATGGTGCATGTGATGGTGGATTGATGATTCTTGAATCTTCTTTTAGCATTTTTGAGTGAGACATTAAGTTCTTTGTTTAACCATGGCTAAAATTGAAAGGTATGGTGTTGTGATGCAATCGGCCCCAACATAGACATGTATGTTCGGCCACATGAATAAGTACATAAGTTATGTGTATGTTCGGCCATAGGTAGCCTATTGATGGCTTTAGCTTGACTTAGAAAATCAGCTAAGGGGAAATATTAGCTAGTATGTTGAATTCGATTCGTGATTTCGTACATGTGACTCTAGTGTCTAATGTATATATGGGCTAAGTACCATGAGCTTCCTTTTGATGTTCGAATGAATTGTATTAAATTGCGTGACGTGATTAAAAATGCGTATGACCATTGTGTATTTGAGCTAAAAGGTGGCCATATGACCTATCAAACTCCTTGTCATATTCGGCCATAAGCTAGCAAAATGAGACTTTAATGAGTTAAATTTGTTTGAATTAAGCTCAAGAGCAAAGGAAGCTAAATCCGATAAAGGAAGGAAAAAGTGGTCGAATAGCCGTCGAAACCGTTCGACAACATCCGAGTAAGTTCTTGAGTAATAGAGCTTAAATTATGATTTGATTAGATCATGTTTTAAGCAAATCAAAATCATGCTCCTTGTGTGTGGCTATTGAGCCGAAATTGCAAGAGTGATAAGTGTCTTGTGTTTGAGTTTTGCTAATGAAAATGAAATATGAATGTGTCATGATTTATTGTTAAATGTGCATGGTTATTCGAATGATGTCCGGGCTAAGTCCCGAAGGCTTTGTGCTAAGTGACCATATCCGGACTAAGATCCGAAGGCATTTGTGCGAGATACTAATTCCGGGCTAAGCCCGAAGGCATTGATGCGAGTTCCTAAATCCGGGTTAAGTCCCAAGGCATTTGTGCGAGTTACTAAATCCGGGTTAAGTCCCGAAGGCATTTGTGCGAGTTACTATAACCGGCTATGTCCGAAGGCATTTGAACGAGTAGCTATATCCGGTTAAATTCCAAAGGTACGTGATTTGGGAATGAATGATCTTGCTGTAAAAATTTCAGTTAATACGCTTGAAACATCCCAACATTGAGGTATGTTTCGTATGTGCTTTGAATTAGTTGAGCCCTTACAAATAAGTATTCGCTCAGTTGATAAATAGCTACCGGCCTTTGGCTAAGTTGATCTTTGTGTATGAATATAAGGGTTGGTAATGTGAAGTAAGTATGATACTGAAAATTTGTGCATATGAAATTATCTGTTTAGCTACATGAATGCTATACTTTGTTGTGCTGGAATCCTTGCTCAAAACTTACTAAGCATAAATTGCTTACTCCATTTCTTTGTTTCTCTGTTTATAGATTTTGGCTCGTCAGCTATCGGACTCGGGATTTTGGAAGTCGAAGTCTCCCACACTATCAAAGCCCCCTTTTGGTACAATTTTGGTTGAACTTCGAAATGGCATGTATAGGACTACCCTTTTTGTTGTGGGTCATGGACCCTTTGGATTTGTATAATTTTGGATAGCCATGCGAAATGGCTTATATATGTTTGAGCATAATGTTATACTCATTGGTATGGATATGCTTACAAGGATTGGCCATGGGAATGGTTAATCACTATCATAATCTGTGCTATTTATGCTAAAAGGGCTAGTTGAATCATGGAAACTATGAAATAGGTAAAGTCTACCTTAAAGGCAGATGCTGACAGTAGCAGTGATGTAGATTTGAAAATCACTAAAAATAGTAGGAATGGAATTAAATAGTGAATAAATTATGCAAACGAACCTTATGAATCTATTTTCATAGGAAAGTAACGAAACATTCATATGAACAGTATATTATGAGATGCTAAAGTTTTCGTGAGACATGGTCAGAACGGTTTCTGGATTCCCTATTCCGATTTGGAAATTAATTATAAATTAACCAGAGATAATTAGAAGTCATGCCATATATAATAGATTCCTTATTGAGTCTAGTTTCTATAGAAACAAACGGCATCAGTATTGAAGCCCTGTACAGGGAGATATCCAAGTCTAATGCGCAAAGGTCAGTGTAGTCGATCCCTGTAACATGGGAGACTTTGACTAATAAACTGTACTAATTGGCCTGACCAAAAATTCTAGAAAAAATTTGTAGATGCATATATTAGTCTGTTTCAGGGAAAAATCACGAAGCTGATTTTCGAGTTGTGAAACTCAAGATATTATTTTTAAGGTGACAGTGACGCAGTTAGCCAGCTTGCCTGGAAAATTTAAAATGGATTGTGCAAAGAAGTGATTTAAGTCTGCAAACCCCTCGTGTCCGACTCCGGTGACGGACTCGGGTACGGGGTGTTACAATTTTATTGGTATCAGAGCTACGGTTTAGTCGATTCTAGGACTACCGTAATACGTTTGGGTCTAGCTATACATGCCATTTTGTGATTATTTGATAGTGTGGTGATTTTGACAATTGAAAATGTGTTTATTTATAGTAATGGATCCCGATCCCGACCGAGCGGTAGTGATGATCTTGAGTGTGCAGCGCCTGCTCCCGCGCAAGGGACAGCGCGGCGGACTCTCAACCTAATGCTAGTAACCCGAATGATGAAGCTAGACAAGCTTTCCATAGCGTAATGAATGATTGGTTCAACCAATACATTCGAACTAATACGGCTTTCCACAACCTCCATTCCCGACTAATGCCACCCCCGCACCTACAATACCTCCGGTAACTGACCAAATAAGGTCAAATAAGCCCCCATTGACAGAATCCGAAAACATGGGGCTACTGAATTTAAAGCTACGGATAGCGACGATGCCGAGCAAGCTGAATTTTGGTTGGACAACACTATCCGGGTACTCGATGAGCTATCTTGTACACCCGATGAATGCCTAAAGTGTACTATCTCCTTGCTACGCGATTCTGCCTACTATTGGTGGAGTACTCTGACTTCTGTTGTGCCCCGAGAGCAAGTAACTTGGGAGTTTTTCCAAACTGAGTTTCGGAAAAAGTATATCAGTAGAGATTTGTTGATCAAAAACGGAAGGAATTTCTTGAGCTTAAGCAAGGTTCTATGTCAGTTACTGATTACGAGTGAAAATTTGTTAGACTTAGTAGATAGCTCGGGAATGTGTTTCGTCCGAGGCTATCATGTGTAAACGCTTCGAGGATGGGCTGAATGAAGATATAAAAATGTTCATTGGCATTCTTGAAATACGAGAGTTCGTAGTACTTGTCGAGCGAGCTTGTAAAGCCGAAGAGCTTAAAAAAGAAAACAAAAAGTTGATGTGGGAACTGGAGAGTTTCGTAAAAGATCCTCGGGAAAGTCTCTTCAACAGGCATCGAAGAAATTTCGAGATGATGTGGGCCGGTCTAGAGGCACTTCGGGCCTTTTTAGACGAGATCGTGATCGACCCCCTGTGGGTACACGAGGCACTTCGGTCGCTAGTGTTGGAAATGAACGTCGAGACAGAACGGAGTGTCAGCATTGTGGTAAATGGCATTCGGGGAGCTGTAGGTTCCATGACCGCTCCTGCTATAAGTGTGGATCAGCTGACCACTTCATTAAGGATTGCCCGAGGTTGTCTGAACAGAATATAAATCAAAGCGAGAAACCGGGTGCTACCACTGTTCGAGGTAGACCATCTAGAAATACGGACAATGCTAGGGGTGGTCAGAGAGGATCTAGAGATGCTACGACCAGATCCGAGGCTCGCGCTCCTGCTAGGGCTTATGCTATACGCGCACGCGAGGATGCTTCCTCGCCAGATGTTATTACCGGTACTTTTACTCTCTTTGATACTAATGTGATTCTTTGATTGACCCTGGTTCTACTCATTCTTATATATATGCGAAACCTTAGCATCCAGTAAGACTTTACCTATTGAGTCTACTGAGTTCGTAATTCGGATGTCAAATCCCTTGGGTCGTTACGTGCTTGTCGACAAAGTGTGTAAGAAATGTCCCCTAGTAATTCGAGATTCCTGTTTTCCGGCGGACTTGATGCTTTTGCCGTTTGATGAATTTGATGTTATTCTTGGTTTGGATTGGTTGACCGCGCATGATGCGGTTGTGAATTGCAAAAGCAAGACTATTGATTTGAGGTGCGCAAATAACAGATAATCCGAGTTGAGTCTACGGACTTAAGGGGGTTGCCAGCTGTAATATCAGCAATGTTGGCCCAGAAATATGTAAGAAAAGGGTGCGAAGCATACCTTGCGTATGTACTTGATGACAAAGAATTAGAAAAGAAACCCGAATCTGTGCTGGTGGTTTGTGAACACCCAGATGTTTTTCCTGAAGAATTACCGGGTTTACCACCTGTTCGGGAGGTAGAGTTTAGTATTGAGCTTGTACCTGGAAGCCTCCAAGAAATATTACCGAAGTTCGGAGCTTCTGGGGCTCGCCGGTTATTACCGACGATTTGTAAAAGGTTTCTCGATGATAGCACACCAATGCGAAGCTACTTCAAAAGGATGTTAAGTTCGAATGGACGGAGAAATGTCAGAAAAGTTTCGATCAACTGAAAACTTATTTGACTGAAGCTCCATTTTAGTGCAACCCGAATCAGGCAAGAGTTTGTCATTTATAGTGACGCATCCCTACTTGGGTTGGGTTGCGTATTGATGCAAGAAGGTCGAGTTTGGCCTATGCGTCGAGACAATTGAAGCCACACGAGAGAAATTATCGACCCATGATCTCGAACTAGCTGCCATCGTATTTGCTTTGAAAATATGGCGACATTATTTGTTTGGTGAGAAGTGCCATGTATTTTGGATACAAAAGTCTCAAATATTTGATGACCCAGCGAGACTTGAATCTGCGACAAAGGCGTTGGCTTGAGTTGTTGAAAGATTATGAGCTTGTCATTAATTATCACCCGGGAAAGGCTAATGTGGTTGCGGACGCCTTAAGCCGGAAATCACTGTTTGCTTTGCGAGTGATGAATGTACACTTGTCTGTTCTACCCGACAATGTGTTAGTAGCTGAATTAAAACCAAACCATTATTGATTCATCAAATTCGTGAAGCTCAGAAAGTCGATGATGAATTGGTTGCAAAACGGGCTGAGTGTGTTCCGAACAAGGAATCGGAGTTTCAAATTGATGATGATGATTGTTTGAGGTTCAGAAGTCGTTTGTGTGTTCCAAGGAATTCGAAACTCATTTCGATGATTCTGAACGAAGCCCATTGTAGCCGAATGTCAATTCACCCGGGGAGTACGAAAATGTACAACGATTTGAAACGTCGTTTTGGTGGCATGGATGAAACGAGACATCTCCGACTTTGTTTCGAGATGTTTAATATGTCAACAAGTGAAACAGAACATCAAGTGCCTTCAGGATTACTTCAGCCGATCATGATACCGAGTGGAAATGGGATCGAGTCACAATGGACTTTGTGTCGGACTGCCATTGTCAGCAAGTAAGAAGGATGCGATTTGGGTGTTGTTGATAGACTGACTAAGTCGGCTCACTTTATCCCCGTGCGTACGGATTTTTCATTGGATAAACTAGCCGAATTGTATGTTTCTCAATTGTGAGATTACATGGGGTACCTATTTCTATCGTGTCGGATAGAGATCCGAGATTCACCTCGCGATTTTGGAAGAAATTGCAAGAAGCTTTGGGTACCAAGTTGCATTTTAGCACCGCTTTTCATCCCCAAACCGATGGTCAATCCGAGCGGATAATTCAGATACTCGAGGATATGCTGAGATGCTGCATCCTTGAGTTTATGGTTCATGGGAACGGTATTTACCTTTGATTGAATTCGCTTACAACAATAGTTTTCAATCAAGTATTAAGATGGCACCTTACGAGGCTTTGTACGGGCGTAAATGCCGCACACCATTGTTTTGGACCGAGCTCGATGAAAGTAAAATTTTCAGAGTTGATTGATTAAAGATGCTGAACAGAAGTAAAGGTAATCCGTGAAAGTTGAAGGCAGCCACAGATCGTCAGAAATCGTATGCGGATTTGAAACGAAAAGACGTTGAATATCCGGTGGAGATAAAGTGTTTCTTAAAGTTTCGCCTTGGAAAAAGATACTCAGATTTGGCCGTAAGGGCAAGTTGAGCCCGAGATTCATTGGGCCGTACGAAATCTCCGAACGAGTTGGTCCGGTTGCGTATAGATTGATTTTGCCCCCTGAACTTGAAAATATTCACGACGTCTTTCATGTTTCGATGCTTCGACGTTATAGATCCGATCCGTCACATGTGATTAATCTCTCAGAAGTTGAAATTCAATCTGACTTGAGTTATGAAGAAGAACCGATTCGTATCCTAGCTCGTGAAGTGAAAGAGTTGCGAAACAAAAGGGTTCCGTTAGTTAAGGTGTTATGGCTCAAACACGGGATCGAGGAAGCTACTTGGGAAACCGAGAGCTCGATGAAAGAACGATACCCAAACCTATTTACCGGTAAGATTTTGGGGAGAAAATTTCTTAAGTGGGGGAGATTGTGACAGCCCTAAAGTGACCCTAGTCGAAAGCGGTCTCGGGACCGCTAGACCGAGTCACCAAATTATTTGAATGTGATAATTATTGCCTAAAATATGTGAATATAAATGTGTGAAAGTTTTAAGCTTCGATTTAGTTAATTGCATGTGAATTTAGTTGATAGGACTTATGTGAGAAAATTTAGAAATGTGCTAGGCAAATGCAAGTGGCCTAATAGTGCATGTAATCAAAGGGGTGGACTTGCATGTCAATTTCCCCCCATTTAAGTACTAGTGGCCGGCCATGACAAGGGATGATGGGCAAAACATGTCATGAAACATGTTGTGTTAATGGAAAAATAAAATAAGAAGCATGGGCAAAACATGTCATGAAACATGTTGTGTAATGGAAGAATAAAATAAGAAGCATGGGCAATAAACTAATAAGAAATTGAAGGAAGAAAACAAAGAGAAAAAAATGTGTTCATCATTCTCATGCATGACCAAAAAAAAAAGAAGAGAAAAGCTCTCATGTTGTTCTTGGCCAATAGGAGAAAGAAAAAGAAGGAAAAAGAGCTTTGAGGAAATCGGCTATGGTGGTTTGATAGACTAAGGTATGTTTGATGATGTTCCATGAGATGCATGCATGTTTTAGTAGTTAGCTTGAGTTCTAAATAGCCCATGGTTCAAATCTTTACTATGTCATGGAGATGATATTCGGCCAAGGTGGATTGGTGTTGATATCATTTGCATGCTAAAAGTGAAGCTTTGTAATGGTGCATGTGATGGTGGATTGATGATTCTTGAATCTTCTTTTTAGCATTTTTGAGTGAGACATTAAGTTCTTTGTTTAACCATGGCAAAAATTGAAATGGTATGGTGTTGTGATGCAATCGGCCCCACATAGACATGTATGTTCGGCCACATGAATAAGTACATAAGTTATGTGTATGTTCGGCCATAGGTGCCTATTGATGGCTTTAGCTTGACTTAGAAAATTCGGCTAAGGGGAAATATTAGCTAGTATGTTGAATTCGATTCGTGATTTCGTACATATGTGACTCTAGTGTCTAATGTATATATGGGCTAAGTACCTTGAGCTTCTCTTTTGATGTTCGAATGAATTGTATTAAATTGCTTGATGTGATTAAAATGCGTATGACCATTGTGTATTTGAGCTAAAAGGTGGCCATATACCTATCAAACTCCTTGTCATATTCGGCCATAAGCTAGCAAAATGAGACTTTAATGAGTTAAATTTGTTTGAATTAAGCTCAAGAGCAAAGGGAACTAAATCGATAAAGGGAGGAAAAAGTGGTCGAATAGCCGTCAAACCGTTCGACAACATCCGAGGTAAGTTCTTGAGTAATAGAGCTTAAATTATGATTTGATTAGATCATGTTTTAAGCAAATCAAAATCATGCTCCTTGTGTGTGGCTATTGAGCCGAAATTGCAAGAGTGATAAGTGTCTTGTGTTTGAGTTTTGCTAATGAAAATGAAATACGAATGTGTCATGATTTATTGTTAAATGTGCATGGTTATTCAATGATGTCGGCTAAGTCCCGAAGGCTTTTGCTAAGTGACCATATCCGGACTAAGATCCGAAGGCATTTGTGCGAGATACTAATTCCGGGCTAAGCCCGAAGGCATTGATGCGAGTTACTAAATCCGGGTTAAGTCCCGAAGGCATTTGTGCGAGTTACTAAATCTGGTTAAGTCCGAAGGCGATTAGGGTTAAGTCCCGAAGGCATTTGTGCGAGTTACTATAACCGGGCTATGTCCCGAAGGCATTTGAACGAGTAGCTATATCGGTTAAATTCCGAAGGTACGTGATTTGGGAATGAATGATCTTGCTGTAAAAATTTCAGTTAATACGCTTGAAACATCCCAACATTGAGGTATGTTTCGTATGTGCTTTGAATTAGTTGAGCCCTTACAAATAAGTATTCGCTCAGTTGATAAATGAGCTACCGGCCTTTGGCTAAGTTGATCTTTGTGTATGAATATAAGGGTTGGTAATGTGAAGTAAGTATGATACTGAAAATTTGTGCATATGAAATTATCTGTTTAGCTACATGAATGCTATACTTTTGTTGTGCTGGAATCCCTTGCTCAAAGCTTACTAAGCATAAATTGCTTACTCCGTTTCTTTGTTTCTCTGTTTTATAGATTTTGGCTCGTCAGCTATCGAACTCAGGATTTTTGGAAGTCGAAGTCTCCCACACTATCAAAGCCCCCTTTCGGTACAATTTTGGTTGAACTTCGAAATGGCATGTATAGGACTACCCTTTTTGTTGTGGGTCATGGACCCTTTGGATTTGTATAATTTTGGATAGCCATGCGAAAATGGCTTATATATGTTTGAGCATAATGTTATACTCATTTGGTATGGATATGCTTAACAAGGATTGGCTATGGGAATGGTTAATCACTGTCATAATTTGTGCTATTTATGCTAAAAGGGCTAGTTGAATCATGGAAACTATGAAATAGGTAAAGTCTACCTTAAAGGCAGATGCTGACAGCAGCAGTGATGTAGATTTGGAAAATCACTAAAAATAGTAGGAATGGAATTAAATAGTGAATAAATTATGAAAACGAACCTTGATGAATCTATTTTCACAGGAAAGTAACGAAACGTTCATATGAACAGTATATTATGAGATGCTAAAGTTTTCGTGAGACAGGTCAGAACGGTTTCTGGATTCCCTGTTCCGACTTTGGAAATTCATTATAAATTAACCAGAGATAATTAGAAGTCATGCCATATATGAATAGATTCCTTTTTGAGTTAGTTTCTATAGAAACAAACGGAATCAGTATTGAAGCCCTGTACAGGGAGATATCCAAGTAGTAATGCGCAAAGTTCAGTGTAGTCGATCCCTGTAACATGGGAGACTTTGACTAATAAAATGTACTAATTGGCCCAACCAAAAATCTAGAAAAAAATTTGCAGATGTATATATGAGTCTAGTTTCAGGGAAAAATCACGAAGCTGATTTTTGAGTTGTGAAACTCAAGATATGATTTTTAAGGTGACAGTGACGCAGTTAGCCAGCTTGCCTGGAAAATTTAAAATGGCTTGTGCAAAGAGGTGATTTAAGTCTGCAAACCCCTCGTGTCCGACTCCGGCGACGGACTCGAGTATGGGGTGTTACACATTTACTGAAGCCTAAACCTAAACTTACACCCTAAATATATAGAATCTTAATAATTTATTACAAGTTCTAATTAAAATATATATTACAAGGGACAAAAGTAATTAAAATAGAATCTTAATGCTTACCAAAACCCTAAAATAATTTAATTTTTTATCATTAATCATAACCTCTAATCCCTAATAGCATAACCCTAAACCATAAACATTAATATTAATTCGACCCTAGCTAATATACCTAAAACACAGTAAACCCCAAAACTCAAACTCTAAAACATAAACTCATAACCTAAAATAATAAACATTATATCATAAACCCTAAAACTCTAAATTAACCATAGTCATTAAACCTAAAATTCATAACATTAAACATTAAAATAACATAATTGTTTTTGCGGCGTTTTAATAAAAATGCCACTAATGCCCCTATAGCTCACCAAAAGACGACGTCGTTTTTCTCAAAACTTTTACGGCGTTTTTAAACAACCGTCGCTAATGCTTCACCTATTGTGGCGTTTTAGAAAAAAACACCGTGAATTCTCGATATATTGCAGCGTTTACAGGAAGCGCCGCTAAAGCCGCTAAAGCCTCTACAGCTCACCAATGCACGACGTCGTATTTCTCAAAACTTTTATGGCGTTTTAGACAACCGCCGCTAATGCTTCACCTATTGTGGCATTTTATAAAAAACACCGTGAATTCTCGATATATTGCGGCGTTTACAGGAAGCGCCGCTAAAGCCTCTACAGCTCACCAATGCACGACGTAGTATTTCTCAAAACTTTTGTGGCGTTTTAGACAACCGCCACTAATGCTTCACCTATTGTGGCATTTTATAAAAAATGCCGCTAATTCTCTATATATTGCGGCATTTTCAGGAAGCGCCGCTAATGCCTATATAGCTGAGCAATACACGGCATCGTTTTCCTCAACATTTTTGCGGTGTTTTTACAAAACCGCCACTAATAGTCCCCTCTACTGGCCTTTTTTTTAGAAGCGCCGCTATACCTCTAACCTTTAGCGGCGTTTGTATTCAACCGCCACTAATGTAAATCTTTTGCGGTGTTTTTTGTCCAAACGTTGCTGAAAGCGCCGCTAAATGTCTATTTTGCTGTAGTGATCTCAGACTATACGTCTACTTACCCGTAATTGCACAACATTATTCCCGAACCAGAGAATAAACTTAATGCACTTGACTTAATTTACCTTTGCTAATAATAATCCTTTTCGCGAAGATTAGAGAAATCAAATACTAGAATTCCCACACTTCCATAATCGAACCAATAGCATAATCATAATAGACATTGTTATCGCAAGTCAAAGAATACCTTTAAAGATGAGCCAGACTGATAATTCTCGAAATAAGAACGATAAGAACAATCAGGATAAAGAATTCCAAGACATAACACCATACCAGAAATCCGAGAATATAACCCCGAAAAAATAATGAGAAAAATCTGAACGAATAATTCAGATACTCGAGGATATGTTGAGATGTTGCGTCTTAGAGTTTTATGGTTCATGGGAAAGATATTTGCCTTTGATCGAATTCGCTTAAAACAATAGCTTTCAATCAAGCATTAAGATGGCACCTTACGAGGCCTTATACTGTCGTAAATGCCGTACCCCATTATTTTGAACTGAACTTAGTGAAAGTAAAATTTTTGGGGTTGATTTGATTAAGATGCTGAGCAGAAAGTTCGAGTAATTCGTGAAAGTTTGAAAGCCGCTTTGGATCGTCAAAAGTCGTATGCGGATTTGAAAAGAAAAGACATTGAATATCAGGTTGGAGACAAAGTATTTCTCAAAGTTTCACCCTGGAAGAAGGTGCTTAGATTTGGTCGTAAGGGCAAACTAAGTCCGAGGTTCATCGGTCCGTATGAGGTATCCGAACGAGTTGGACCAGTTGCATACCGATTAATTTTGCCCCCTGAGCTTGAAAAGATTCACAACGTTTTCCATGTCTCGATGCTTCGACGATATAGGTCCGACCCGTCGCACGTAATCACTCCATCTGAAATCGAGATTCAGCCTAACTTGAGTTATGAAGAAGAACCGGTTCGCATTTTGATGCGTGAAGTAAAAGAGTTGCGAAATAAGAAAATCCCATTAGTGAAGGTGTTGTGGCATAAACACGGAATTGAAGAAGCCACTTGGGAACTTGAGGACTCTATGAAGGATCGATATCCAAATTATTCACCGGTAAGATTTTCGGGGACGAAAATTTCTTATGTGGGGAGAGTTGTGACAGCCCTAATGTGACCCTAGTCGGAAAGTGGTTTCGGGACCACAAAACCGAGTCGTAAAAATAATTAATTGTTATATTCTATGCTTATTATGTGTGTACATGCATATGTGGACGTTTCATTCCCTAATTTTGCCAATTGCATGAGAAATTATTAAATAGGGATCAATATGAGACATGGTGAAATATGATAGACTAATTTTAAATGGTTTATTAGTGCATGTCAACACAAGGGTGGACTTGCATGTCAAATTGCCCAATTTTCTTTATAGTGGCCGGCCAAGATGGGTGTTGATGGGCAAATATATTTGTTTAATTAGTTTTTAAAATAAGAAATGGCATTATGTGAGAAAAAAATAATATTAGTGAAATAAAGTAAAGAAAACAAAGAGGAAGGAAGGCTCATCTTTCATCTCCTTCATTGCCGAAATTGAGAAAGGAAAGATTGAAAAAAAGAAACCAAGGCATTCGGCCATGGCTAGTTCAAAGGAAAGGTATGCATTGTGATTTTATTCTAATTGATGTTGAGATTAAGTTGATAAGTGTATAGTCTAGTTAACCCATAGCTAAATTCATGAATTCATTGTTGGGAGATAAGAATGGAAGTTGCCGTATGTATGGGTATATATGCACTTTGGAAAGGAGATTTTTGGGTGTTATTTGAGTTCTCTTTATGTATGTATGTGCATGAGTATTCGGTCATGTTATAGATTCATGTTGAAAAATGTTAATGCTATATGTGTCATATAAATGTACTTGTGAATGAACTTGAGAATATCTAAATTATAGGTTGGAGGTGCTGAATGTAGTGTTGGATGAGTTTTAAAGAATAAAAATTTAGGTGACTAGAGGTTAATGACATTCGGCCAAAGGCTTGTGTGCTAGCAAAATCGGTATAAATGTTGTTCGATGTGTTGAATTGAGTAAGTTAGATGTTGGAACACTAAAGGATTTGGCATCTCTATGGCATTAGATATAAGTGTATGAAAGGCTAAGTTTAAGTAGTAAGGCCGAATAGGTTATAGATAAGGCACTTGTGAGTCTTTGGCCAAGCAACTTGCAAATTAGATTAGGGTTCTTGTGACATTTAATGTTGAGTTTAATTTGGTATATTCGGCCATCTAATTAAGTATATAGGTGATGTTGAATTTAATCTTGCACATTCGGCTATATGGGTGTACACAATTGTGATACTATCCTTGATTGGATTATCGACAATAGGGTGATAGTATATGGTTGTTAACCAAATAGTTCAAAAGCAAGGGGTAGAAAGATAAGAATTGTCCATGTGTCTCCTATGCTATGAAATCATTAATATTTTGATATAAATATTTAGCAAGACGGTTAAACTAGTTAATTTATCGATTTAGCTCAAGAAGTTAAAGGTGGAGAGGCAAGCAAGGGCAAAGGAAAGAACATCGAGTAGCCGAGTTGGAATCGTTTTCCCCAACATAAGGTAAGTCACCAAGCATATATTTTGTATTGATCTAAATAGACATAATGTCTATGTAATTATGCCGAATGGAATGATAAATTTATATACATGTATGCATGTGGTGATGAAAGTGTTGAATGAAAAGAAAAGAGGTGAGATGTATTGAGTTGTTGATTTCGGCACTAAGTGTGCGGGTATAAACATTTATGATCATGAGATTTGCACTAAGTGTGCGGGTTTAAATTGTACAGCACTAAGTGTGCGAGTTTGATTATATAGCACTAAGTGTGCGAGTTGATTATATAGCACTGAGTGTGCGGACTTAATATATATTTTTGAATCACTATGGACACTAAGTGTGCGACATTATTGAGTTGATCACGGACAGCGGATCGGGTAAGTACCTTGAGTTCATGGCTAATAGGCGCTATGTTTATATTTGGAGTTGAGCTTGGTAAGTTTGAACCTATGTGACAATTATAATTGAAGTCACGTACATAAGATTTATCGTGGAATAGGTGAAAGGTCGTTTAGTTGTATGATTGTAACGAAAATAAAATGATGTATGAAAATGCCTCAAATATCCTATTGATTAGTATATGGAATGTGAATGCATGACTTGGTATGAGATTGAACCGATAGGTCTAAGGAACTATGGCATAGTTCGGTATGGATGGAGTAACTAGCCTCGTTCCATTTTGTTTCCTCTTGTGAAATGTTATTAATGGATGATAGTGCATTGCTTATGACTTACTGAGTTATATACTCACTCGGTGTTTCCTTGTCACCTATTTTAGGTTTCTTGGACTCGTCTCTTTTTGCGTGATCGGGCCGTCATCGAAGTCATCACACCAGCTAGCAAGTTTTGGTACTTTCTTCTTAGTCGGTTTAGGAGAACATTTTGGCATGTATAGGCTAATATGTTTTGTTGAAATTTGGTATGTAAACTTTTAGCCATGCGAAAATGGCATAAATGTTCGGTTGGATTTGGTTCTATAATGTTAGGTCGCAAGTCTTGGTAATTCGATTTTTATGCCATATGTCATGGTTGATTATTTTTGGTGTTAAAATTCATGATATGGCAATAGTGTAGTAGGGAGATGTTTGACAATGATTAGCCTTTGGCATGGCTAGTCATGATCATAATTTGTGATATGTATGATGAATTACTAGTTAGATCAAGGAGAAATCACAAAATAGGCATTGTTGCTTTAGTAACAGATGCTGGCAGCAGCAGTGACGTGAGATTTAAAAATCACTAAAAATAGTAGGAATGGAATTAATTAATGAATAAATTATGTAATCGAGCTAGATAAGTCTATTTTCACATAGAAGAAACTAAACGACCATATGAGCTGTATGTTAGGAGATAATTAAACTCTTGTGAAACAGGGCCAGAGCGATTTCTGGATCCGCTGTCCCGACTTTAGAAATTCACCCTAAATTAATCAAAGACAATTAGAAGTCATGCTTTATATTTATAGATTCCCTTTTGAGTCTAGTTTCATTAGAAACCAACGGCATAAGTATTGGAGCTCTGTAAAGGGAGATATCTAAGTCGTAATGCACAAGGGTCAGAGTAGTTGAACCCAGGAACAGGACGACTTTAACCAATAAGCTGTACCAATTGGCCGGATAAAAAATTCTACAAAATTCTACCATATAGGTATATGAGTCTAGTTCCAGGGAAATTTATGGAACTGGATTTCAAGTTTCAGAACTCAAGATATGATTTTTAAAGCGACTAGTACGCAGATTGGCAGCTTGTCTGGGAAATTTTTAATAAGTGGTTTGAAGTCTGTTAACACCTCGTGTTCGACTCCGGCGACGGTCTCGGGTTCGGGGTGTTACATTTGATTGGTATCAGAGCTATGGTTTAGTCGGCTCTAGGACTACCATAGCGCGTATGAGTCTAGCTATACATGCCTTAATATTAATGTTTAAATGTGTGATGACTTCTGACGGTTAAATTTTTGTTTTGATTAGTAAATGGATCCCGGTGTAGAGAGAACCTTAGCGGATGACGTTGAAAGTGTAGCGGCTGCTCTTGCACAAGGGACGCCGCTTGTTGAACCTCAGTCATCTGCGAATAATCAAGGTGAGGGGGCTAAACAAGCCTTCTTTACCATGATGAATGAGTGGGTCGCGCAATATGCCCGAACCAATCTGGCTGTCCAACAATTCCCGAATTTGAATAATCCACCCCAAGAGCCCGTAATGCCATAAGTTACTGATCCTGTGAGGCTGAGTAAGCCACCTGTAGACTTGATTAGGAAGCGCGGGGCCGAGGAGTTCAGGGCCATAGTTACTGATGATGCCGAAAGGGCCGAGTTCTGGCTTGATAACACCATTCGGGTGTTTGATGAACTGTCATGCACACCCGATGAATGTCTAAAGTGTGCTATATCCTTGTTGCGGGACTCAGCCTACTATTGGTGGAGGACCTTGATTTCCATAGTCCCAAACGAACGAGTTACTTGGGATTTCTTTCAAACGGAATTTTGAAAGAAATATATTAGTCAACGGTTCATCGATCAAAAACGTAAGGAATTCTTGGAACTCAAGCAAGGCCGTATGACAGTATCTGAATACGAACATGAGTTCGTAAGACTCAGTCGGTATGCCCGAGAGTGTGTGGCTGATGAGGTTGCTATGTGCAAAAGATTCGAAGAAGGATTGAATGAAGATTTAAAGCTACTAGTGGGTATTTTGGAGATAAAAGAATTCGTAACACTAGTTGAACGAGCCTGCAAGGCGAAAGAATTTGGAAAGGAGAAGAAGAAGGCTGAATTTGAAGCTAGAGATTATCGTAAAAGATCGACGGGTAAAGCTCCATTCTCGGCTGTAAAGAAGTTCAGGGAGGACACTAATAAATCGAGGATGACAGCGGGAATTTCCATTAGAGCACGACCATCGACGGACTCCCGAGCTACTTCGGTAGCTAGTGTGGGCAATAATCATCACGAGAAACCTGAATGCCCCCAATGCGGAAGACGACACCTAGGTGAATGTTGGGGTAAGTCTACTAACAGGGCCTGTTACGGATGCGGCTCGAAGGACCACTTCATTAGAGATTGCACGGAGCTTGATGAGAAGAATAAGATGCAAGGTGCAAGACCTAGTGGAATCACAGCTAGAGGTAGACCACCGAGAATTTCAGGGGGTAGGGGTGGTAGTCAGAGAGGGGCCTCTGATATGGCTGTTCGAACCGAGACCCGTACTCCTGCCAGAGCATATGCCATTCGCGCACGAGAGGAGGCATCCTCTCCTGACGTCATGACTGGTACTTTCACTCTCTTTGATACTAATGTGATTGCATTGATTGACCCTGGCTCTACTCATTCATATGTATGTGAAACCTTAGCATCCAGTAAGACTCTACCTGTTGAGTCTACTGAATTCCTAATTCGAGTGTCAAACCCTTTGGGCCAATACGTACTTGTTGATAAAGTGTGTAAGAGATGCCCTCTAATAACCCAAGAATCCTATTTTCCGGCCGATTTGATGCTTTTACCGTTTGACGAATTCGATGTTATTCTTGGTATGGATTGGTTGACTGTACATGATGCAGTGGTGAACTGCAAAAGGAAACCATTGATTTGAGGAGTACAAATAATGAGGTAGTCCAAGTTGATTCTACCGATTTGAAAGGGGTGCCAGCGATAATATCTTCAATGACCGCTCAGAGGTATGTGAAAAAGGGGTGTGAACATACCTTACGTATGTATTTGATAGCAAAGAGACGGAAAGGAAACTTGAATCAGTACCGGTGGTTTGTGAGTATTCAGATGTTTTTCCTGAGGAGTTACCAGGGTTGCCACCGGTTCGAGAGGTGGAATTTGGGATCGAGATTGTACCTGGTACCACGCCAATCTCAATAGCCCCGTATCATATGGCATTAACGGAATTAAAGGAATTGAAAGCTCAATTGCAAGAATTGACGGATAGAGGCTTCGCTCGACCGAGTTCTTCACCATGGGGCGCACCAGTGCTGTTTGTGAAAAAGAAGGATGGAACCATGAGATTGTGCATCGACTATCGTCAGTTGAATAAAGTGACCATAAAGAATAAATACCCGTTGCCACGTATTGATGATTTGTTTGATCAATTAAGGGAGCCTCAGTATTTTCCAGATAGATTTGAGATCTGGTTATTATCAGTTGAGGGTTCGAGACTCGGACATACCCAAAACCGCTTTTAGAACGAGGTACGGTCACTACGAATTCTTAGTGATGCCGTTTGGGCTCACTAATGCCCCTGCGGTATTTATGGATTTAATGAATCGAGTATTCAGGCCATACTTGGATCGATTTGTGGTTGTGTTTATTGATGATATTTAGTTTATTCACAAGGTGAAGCCGAACACGCCGAGCATTTGAGGTTAGTATTACAGATTTTGTGAGACAAGCAGTTATACGCAAAATTCAGTAAATGTGATTTTGGTTGAAAGAGGTTAGCTTTTTGGGGCACGTGGTGTCCGCATTGGGTGTTAGAGTGGATCCGAACAAAATTTCAGCCATACTCGATTGGAAACCTCCGAGGAATATTACTGAAGTTAGGAGCTTTTTGGGACTTGCCGGATACTACCGACGGTTTTGTAAGGGGTTTCTCGATGATAGCTGCACCGTTGACGAAACTACTCCAAAAAGATGTTGAGTTTGAATGGACAGAAAACTGTCAGAAGAGTTTCGATCGACTAAAGACCTGTTTAACCGAAGCTCCAGTGCTAGTACAACCGGAGTCCGGCAAAGAGTTTGTCATTTATAGTGATGCATCCTTACTTGGGCTAGGTTGTGTGTTGATGCAAGAAGGGCGAGTTGTGGCTTACGCGTCGAGACATTAAAGCCGCATGAGAGAAACTATCCGACCCATGATCTTGAATTGGCGGCCATAGTGTTCGCCCTGAACATATGGCGGCATTACTTGTTTCGGGAAAGGTGTCATATTTATTCGGACCACAAAGTCTTAATATTTGATGACTCAAAGAGATCTAAATCTGCGACAAAGACGTTGGCTTGAGTTGTTGAAAGACTATGAACTTGTTATTGATTATCACCGGGAAAGGCTAACGTGGTTGCCGATGCTTTAAGTCAGAAAGCACTGTTTGCTTTGAGAGCGGTGAATGCTCACTCGTCCGTCTCACCCGATGGGGTGCTAGTAGCTGAATTAGAGGCCAAACCATTATTGATTCGTCAAATACTTGAATCCCAGAAGTCGACGCTGAATTGGTCACTAAACGAGCTGAATGTGCTTCGAATGAGGAATCAGAGTTTCAGATTGACGACAATGATTGCTTGACGTTCAGAGGTCAATTATGTGTTCCAAGAATTCGGAACTTACGAGATTTTGAGGGTCACAGTAGTCGAATGTATC
>NW_024403170.1:0-22281 GCF_007990345.1 Gossypium hirsutum | reverse complement strand
CTCTGGTTGTCTGAGGGAGGCTGAGAAGCAGCACGCTTCCGTCTTTTTTTGGCTGCGCGTTTTCTTTTTTGGAGCGGTTTCTTAGCAGGCTTGGCCGGTTTAACCTTTTTAGGCGTTTTCACCTTCTTTGGAGATTTCGCCTTTTGGCTTTGACAGCTGCCGCTGTGAGCTTTCTTTGGCGCTTTTCAGCTTCTTGCAGCTTTCTTGGCCTTGTTTTTTGGCTGGCGATTTTTGGCTGCTTTCTTAGCTTTTGCTTTTCGTTTTTACGTCGCCCAGCTTAAGGAACGCGCACCGGTGCCTTGGACTGCTTGATGACTCCGACTTGACACCGTTTTTCAGCGCTGTCTTGACCCGGGAGTTGGCATAGTCGATCTGCGCCACTTTGTAGTTCGCCATTATGTACTGAGAATGGCTTGTCGCGAAGAGCCACCTCTCTCTTTCAAGCTGCGATGGCAGCACGGATCATGTCCACGTACTTTGGATGAGCAGCGGCAGTCTTCGGCTTGCTGGCCGCTTCTTTTTCGGCGACTTAGTTACGGGAGCTGGAGCTGCTACGTCTGTCATTTTCGTAATCGAAAGTGGTTTCAGTCGATACCGACTGTTCTTACGGTACGGGGATGAGGTGCGGTGAAAACATACGACACGAGCGGGACTGTAGAGGCAGTCACCAGTTCACCATTGGAGTGTTCGATCGATAACGCCTTTATCATACCAAATATCATGTTGTTATTACCTCTACTACCAAATCTCCACCCTTCTGCTTCAATTAATTTCTTCACTCACCCATTCCTTCATTCCTTCATATTCGCTCAAATCTGCACACACAGAAGAAATATGAATGGCATTGAATGTCAATAATTACTTTATTACTTCATTTTCATTACTTCGCGCGCTCTTTTGTTTTGTCTTGTCTTGTTTTGTCTTGTTTATTGTTTTGTTTTTTCTCTTGTTTATTGTTTTGTCTTTGTCTTGTGTCTTGTTTTGTCTTGTGTCTTGTTTTGTTTTTATAAATATCTTACCCAGATTTATAGATCGAGGTAGCGACTGACTGGCGGGAACTGGTGGACTCCTGACCAAGAGGCAGGAGAGAGAGGAGAGAGAGGAGAGAGGGAGAGAGAGGAGAGAGGAGAGGAGAGAGGTTTATCTGATTTGAAATGTGTTACACAACGAGCATTTTTTCTTTCGAGGAAAATTGGGGTGGCCCTGAAAGGGCCGTTGTTTTGTTTGCTTTGGTAGCGGGATCTAAGCACGTTCGCCTCGGATTCTTCGAGCAAGCTGGATGTCCTTTGGCATAATGGTGACTCTCTTGGCGTGGATGGCGCACAAGTTGGTGTCCTCGAAAAGGCCGACGAGGTATGCTTCACTTGCTTCCTGGAGAGCCATCACGGCCGAGCTCTGGAACCGAAGATCCGTTTTGAAGTCTTGAGCGATTTCACGCACCAGGCGCTGGAAAGGCAGCTTCCTGATCAAGAGTTCGGTGCTCTTCTGGTAACGACGGATTTCTCGGAGAGCCACGGTACCGGGTCTGTAACGGTGAGGTTTCTTGACACCACCGGTGGCTGGGGCGCTTTCCTTGCGGCTTTGGTGGCCAGCTGCTTTCTTGGGGCTTTGCCTCCGGTAGATTTTCGGGCGGTCTGCTTAGTACGTGCCATTTTTCTAACTTCGTGTTTGCGTGTGTTGACGACTGTGAGTCTGAACGAACAATGATCTTACCTTCACCACAGAGCGGCGTTTTGTCGAACCGAAAGGCGCGGCACAACACGCGATTGGCTGAATTTTGTGTCGGTATGTAGTCGCATTACAGTCCATTGGGCTAAATCGGCGCGCGTTTCAATTGGCTGGGTTATTTCTCGATCAGATATCTCGACACGCTCTGTTCGATTCGATCCTTCCCTTTTTCGAGGAGAGGAGAGAAAGAGAGAGAGAGAGAGAGAGAGAGAGAAAGAGAGAAAGAGAGAGAGAGAAAGAGAGAGAAAGAAAAAAAATAAAAAAATAAAAAAGACTGGAGGAAGGAGAGTTTGTTGTGATTTTGTTTACGGTTTTTTTTTTTTCTTTTTTTTTTTCATCCTACGTGGATGTGGAAACATACCAAAGAAACGATTTTGGTTTTTTGAAAATATACCAAAGAAACGGCACAAATTGATACAAACATACAAAATATTCTATGTTTTGGTAAGGTATTAGGGTTTAGGTCAAGTGCATATTTATTTATTTATTTATTTATTTATTTGCTTGGTTTTTTTTTTTTTTTTTAGTTTATTTAGGGTTAGGGTTAGGGTTAGGGTTAGGGTTAGGGTTAGGCTAGGGTTAGGCTAGGGTTAGGGTTAGGGTTAGGGCTTGGGATATATATATAATTTTTTTGGTTTTTTTCTAACTTACATGTGTTGCACGGTTGTTGACAGGTGAATTGCTGAGCAATTAATCAATCAATCAATCAGTTAATGTGATTTGGAGAGTGATAACAACGAGTGATTTTTTCTTTCTTAAAAATTTCGGTGGCCCTGAAAAGGGCCGTTTGTGTATTGCGCTAATGCCGCAAGTATTTGTGATTTACTTGCTGCTTGTGTATTTGGTGACGGCCTTGGTTCCTTCGCTAACAGCGTGCTTGGCCAACTCGCCGGGCAGGAGAAGTCGAACGGCTGTTTGAATCTCCCTGCTTGTGATCGTGGATCTCTTGTTGTAGTGGGCAAGTCGAGAGGCTTCGGCAGCGATTCTTTCGAAAATGTCGTTGACAAAGCTGTTCATGATAGACATGGCTTTGCTGCTGACACCGGTGTCGGGGTGGACCTGCTTCAAAACCTTGTAAATGTAGATGCTGTAAGATTCCTTTCGTCTCCTCTTTCGTTTCTTGTCCCCGGAACGGGCGGCCTTTGCTTTGCCGGCTTTCTTGGCTCCTTTAGATGAAACTTTTGGAGGCATGGTTGCTGTAGCTCGTCTCTATCAGTGTGTAGGTGAACGAATAACCCTGTCGCGCACGGTGGTGGTGCTTTATATAGACGGCCGCGCCGAGTCGAAAGAGAAGATTGAGGACGCGTTTTATTCACCACGCGGACCTCTTAGAAAGCAGAATACATCCGCGCGACTCTCTCGTCCAGGTATATAAAGAAAATTTCATCTTCCGAAGCATTCGCCGATTCGACATCGTCGTGATAAGCTCTCGTACTCACGCACGCCCGTCCGCACGCGCAACTTAATCAAATCAAGTAATCATGTCAGGTAGAGGAAAAGGAGGAAAAGTAAAGGGAAAGAGCAAGACCCGGTCATCCCGTGCCGGACTACAATTTCCAGTGGGACGTATCCACCGTCTCCTGAGAAAAGGCAACTACGCCGAGAGAGTGGGCGCTGGTGCTCCAGTCTACCTGGCCGCCGTTCTCGAATACTTGGCCGCCGAAGTTCTCGAGTTGGCCGGTAACGCCGCCCGTGACAACAAGAAGTCCAGAATAATCCCGAGACATCTGCAGTTGGCCATTCGTAACGACGAAGAATTGAACAAACTATTGTCCGGAGTGACCATCGCTCAGGGCGGCGTATTGCCAAACATCCAGGCCGTTCTTCTGCCTAAGAAATCCGAGAAAGCCGCCTCCAAGTAAATACGGGAGCTGTCGTATCGCAATACACAAACGGCCCTTTTCAGGGCCACCGAAATTCTCAGGAATCGATAGCTTCGTTGTATAGCACATTCCACAATACTATTTTTTCAATACTAACAAAACCACAACACACACAAAAAAAAACGGAACAACTAGCATGCACAGGTGGGCAGGGCAGGGTTAGGGTTAGTAGCAGGGCAGGGTTAGGGTTAGTAGCAGGGCAGGGCAGGGCAGGGCAGTAAACAAAAACAAAAAAAAAAAAAAAAAAAAAAAAAAACAAAAACAAATGAATAAAACAAACAAAAAAAAAAAAAAAAAAAAAAAAATTTCATCATCCTACCTCAAAACAGAATTCGTACCGTTTAATCAAGTAGGCGTGCACCATTTCTTTGGTCAGCGTCAGCTTTATTTCTGATCTCAGACACTACGTACGCCGTTAATCAGGGGAATTTTTTTTTTAAAAAAACCAAAAAAAAAAAAAAAAATGCGCGACGCAACGCACAAGGTTAATCAAGTCGCAGGTAAAGATAATTTCATGAATTATGTGCATGAATTCTTTTCCTTGGTGAAATACTCAACCATATCCTACCTACATTTTGATGGCATACAGATTGAGCGAAAGGTCCCACCTCAGACAAAATTCATACCGATAATCAGGTCCCACCTCAGACAAAATTTATACCGATAATCAGGTCCCACCTCAGACAAAATTTATACCGATAATCAGGTCCCACCTCAGACAAAATTTATACCGATAATCAGGTAAAAACAACAAAATGAATGTCTTGCACGAGAATCTATCTAACAGGTCCGCGCGATCGAAGTCCGCGCGTAAGGTTCGCGCGATGATGAATGTTTTGCACGTGAAGCTTTCTAACAGGTCCGCGCGATGGAAGTGTATGAGTAAGAAACATGTTCAAGAATAGACGAATGGCTTTCTCATAGGTCCGCACATGCTGTATATATTGCACCGATACCAATTCGGGTTTCATTCTCGTCGCTTACCGTCGTTGAGGAAGTCACTGAGTCGTAATCGAACAGCAATCATGTCTGGCCGTGGAAAGGGAGGAAAAGGTTTGGGAAAAGGAGGAGCCAAACGTCACAGGAAAGTCCTTCGTGATAACATCCAGGGTATCACCAAGCCCGCCATTCGAAGACTTGCCCGAAGAGGTGGAGTAAAACGTATCTCTGGTCTGATCTACGAAGAGACGCGCGGTGTACTCAAGGTGTTTTTGGAAAACGTCATCCGTGATGCAGTCACCTACACAGAGCACGCCAAAAGGAAAACCGTCACTGCCATGGATGTAGTCTACGCTCTGAAGAGGCAAGGGCGAACCCTGTACGGATTCGGAGGTTAAGCTGTCAAAATGTCTAACTTAAAAAAACAAACGGCCCTTTTCAGGGCCACTAAAATTCTTCAGGAAGATAAAAAAAATCGAAAGTACACAATTTGTCCTCTTTACATTACACTAATACACACGAAGCCACGCGTGCTCTATAACTACAACGACTCTATAACTACAACGACACTACCACTACATCCCTACCCCCATTCAAGTAAAAACTACTATTTTTTTACATAGTTGGATTAATGAAAACGAATGACTGAAACACTATCACTACATCCCCATTCAAGTATAACTACGCGTGCTCTATAACTACAACGACACTACCACTACATCCCTACCCCCATTCAAGTAAAAACTACCATTTTTTTTACATAGTTGAATTAATGAAAACGAAGGACTGAAACACTATCACTACATCCCCATTCAAGTAAAAACTAGTTTTTACATTTAATTAGAGTTGAGTTAATGAAATCGAGCGACTTTCACTATGTTAAAACTATGCTGCTGAAGTGAAAAGGAAGTAAATCTGTATTCAAGAAGTAGGAATCTGTATTCGACGATACTAGTCTTTCTTGGAGCGGTTTAGTGGCCCTGAAAAGGGCCGTTTTGTTTTGGTTGCTCTGAGTGAGAGCGCCTGGAGGAAGCAGCCAACGCTTACGCTTTTTTTGGCTTGGCGGCGGTTTTCTTTTTTGGAGCGGTTTTCTTAGCAGGCTTGGCGGTCTTAACCTTTTTAGGCGTTTTCACCTTCTTTGGAGATTTCGCCTTTTTGGCTTTGACAGCTGCCGTCTTTTTAGTCCCGCTTGCCTTGGTCTTCTTCGGAGTGGTCGCCTTCTTTGCAGCTGGTGACTTCTTGGCAGCTTTCGGCTTCTTGGCTGCTGATGCTGTTTTCTTGGCTGGCGATTTTTTGGCTGCTGCTTTCTTAGCTTTTGGCTTTTCGGTTTTTACGTCGCCCAGCTTAAAGGAACCGGCAGCACCGGTGCCCTTGGACTGCTTGATGACTCCGGACTTGACACCGTTTTTCAGCGCTGTCTTGACCCGGGAGTTGGCCATAGTCGAGTCTGCGCCCACTTTGTAGTTCGCCATTATGTACTTGAGAATGGCTTGTCGCGAAGAGCCACCTCTCTCTTTCAAGCTGCCGATGGCAGCACGGATCATGTCCACGTACTTTGGATGAGCAGCGGCAGTCTTCGGCTTGCTGGCCGCCTTCTTTTTCGGCGACTTAGTTACGGGAGCTGGAGCTGCTACGTCTGTCATTTTCGTAATCGAAAGTGGTTTCAGTCGAGAGTACCGACGTCGTTCTTCTTCCACGGTCACGAGGAGAATGAGCCGTTTGCGAACCGTGAAAAACATACGACACGAGCGCGGACTTCGTAGAGAGCAGTCACCAGTTCACCCATTGGGAAGTGTGTCGATCGATAACGGCCCTTTATCATCACCCAAATATCACTGTTGTTATTACCTCTACTACCAAAATCTCCACCCTTCCTGCTTCAAATTAATTTCTTCACTCACCCATTCCTTCATTCCTTCATATTCGCTCAAATCTGCACACACAGAAGAAATATGAATGGCATTGAATGTCAATAATTACTTTATTACTTCATTTTCATTACTTCGCGCGCTCTTTTGTTTTGTCTTGTCTTGTTTTGTCTTGTTTATTGTTTTGTTTTTTCTCTTGTTTATTGTTTTGTCTTGTGTCTTGTGTCTTGTTTTGTCTTGTGTCTTGTTTTGTTTTTATAAATATCTTACCCAGATTTATAGATCGAGGTAGCGACTGACTGGCGGGAACTGGTGGACTCCTGACCAAGACGGCAGAGAGAGGACGAGAGAGAGAGAGAGAAGGAGAGAGAGAGAGGAGAGAGAGAGAGAGAGAGAGAGAGAGGAGAGAGAGAGAGAGAGAGGAGAGAGAGAGAGAGAGAGTTTATCTGATTTGAAATGTGTTACACAACGAGCATTTTTTTCTTTCGAGGAAAATTGGGGGTGGCCCTGAAAAGGGCCGTTGTTTTTGTTTGCTTTGGTAGCGGGATCTAAGCACGTTCGCCTCGGATTCTTCGAGCAAGCTGGATGTCCTTTGGCATAATGGTGACTCTCTTGGCGTGGATGGCGCACAAGTTGGTGTCCTCGAAAAGGCCGACGAGGTATGCTTCACTTGCTTCCTGGAGAGCCATCACGGCCGAGCTCTGGAACCGAAGATCCGTTTTGAAGTCTTGAGCGATTTCACGCACCAGGCGCTGGAAAGGCAGCTTCCTGATCAAGAGTTCGGTGCTCTTCTGGTAACGACGGATTTCTCGGAGAGCCACGGTACCGGGTCTGTAACGGTGAGGTTTCTTGACACCACCGGTGGCTGGGGCGCTTTTCCTTGCGGCTTTGGTGGCCAGCTGCTTTCTTGGGGCTTTGCCTCCGGTAGATTTTCGGGCGGTCTGCTTAGTACGTGCCATTTTTCTAACTTCGTGTTTGCGTGTGTTGACGACTGTGAGTCTGAACGAACAATGATCTTACCTTCACCACAGAGCGGCGTTTTGTCGAACCGAAAGGCGCGGCACAACACGCGATTGGCTGAATTTTGTGTCGGTATGTAGTCGCATTACAGTCCATTGGGCTAAATCGGCGCGCGTTTCAATTGGCTGGGTTATTTCTCGATCAGATATCTCGACACGCTCTGTTCGATTCGATCCTTCCCTTTTTCGAGGAGAGGAGAGAAAGAGAGAGAGAGAGAGAGAGAGAGAAAGAGAGAAAGAGAGAGAGAAAGAGAGAGAAAGAAAAAAAATAAAAAAATAAAAAAGACTGGAGGAAGGAGAGTTTGTTGTGATTTTGTTTACGGTTTTTTTTTTTTTCTTTTTTTTTTCATCCTACGTGGATGTGGAAACATACCAAAGAAACGATTTTGGTTTTTTGAAAATATACCAAAGAAACGGCACAAATTGATACAAACATACAAAATATTCTATGTTTTGGTAAGGTATTAGGGTTTAGGTCAAGTGCATATTTATTTATTTATTTATTTATTTATTTGCTTGGTTTTTTTTTTTTTTTTTAGTTTATTTAGGGTTAGGGTTAGGGTTAGGGTTAGGGTTAGGGTTAGGCTAGGGTTAGGCTAGGGTTAGGGTTAGGGTTAGGGTTGGGATATATATATAATTTTTTTTTTTTTTTCTAACTTACATGTGTTGCACGGTTGTTGACAGGTGAATTGCTGAGCAATTAATCAATCAATCAATCAGTTAATGTGATTTGGAGAGTGATAACAACGAGTGATTTTTTCTTTCTTAAAAATTTCGGTGGCCCTGAAAAGGGCCGTTTGTGTATTGCGCTAATGCCGCAAGTATTTGTGATTTACTTGCTGCTTGTGTATTTGGTGACGGCCTTGGTTCCTTCGCTAACAGCGTGCTTGGCCAACTCGCCGGGCAGGAGAAGTCGAACGGCTGTTTGAATCTCCCTGCTTGTGATCGTGGATCTCTTGTTGTAGTGGGCAAGTCGAGAGGCTTCGGCAGCGATTCTTTCGAAAATGTCGTTGACAAAGCTGTTCATGATAGACATGGCTTTGCTGCTGACACCGGTGTCGGGGTGGACCTGCTTCAAAACCTTGTAAATGTAGATGCTGTAAGATTCCTTTCGTCTCCTCTTTCGTTTCTTGTCCCCGGAACGGGCGGCCTTTGCTTTGCCGGCTTTCTTGGCTCCTTTAGATGAAACTTTTGGAGGCATGGTTGCTGTAGCTCGTCTCTATCAGTGTGTAGGTGAACGAATAACCCTGTCGCGCCGGTGGTGGTGCTTTATATAGACGGCCGCGCCGAGTCGAAAGAGAAGATTGAGGACGCGTTTTATTCACCACGCGGACCTCTTAGAAAGCAGAATACATCCGCGCGACTCTCTCGTCCAGGTATATAAAGAAAATTTCATCTTCCGAAGCATTCGCCGATTCGACATCGTCGTGATAAGCTCTCGTACTCACGCACGCCCGTCCGCACGCCGCACGCGCAACTTAATCAAATCAACTAATCATGTCAGGTAGAGGAAAAGGAGGAAAAGTAAAGGGAAAGAGCAAGACCCGGTCATCCCGTGCCGGACTACAATTTCCAGTGGGACGTATCCACCGTCTCCTGAGAAAAGGCAACTACGCCGAGAGAGTGGGCGCTGGTGCTCCAGTCTACCTGGCCGCCGTTCTCGAATACTTGGCCGCCGAAGTTCTCGAGTTGGCCGGTAACGCCGCCCGTGACAACAAGAAGTCCAGAATAATCCCGAGACATCTGCAGTTGGCCATTCGTAACGACGAAGAATTGAACAAACTATTGTCCGGAGTGACCATCGCTCAGGGCGGCGTATTGCCAAACATCCAGGCCGTTCTTCTGCCTAAGAAATCCGAGAAAGCCGCCTCCAAGTAAATACGGGAGCTGTCGTATCGCAATACACAAACGGCCCTTTTCAGGGCCACCGAAATTCTCAGGAATCGATAGCTTCGTTGTATAGCACATTCCACAATACTATTTTTTCAATACTAACAAAACCACAACACACACAAAAAAAAACGGAACAACTAGCATGCACAGGTGGGCAGGGCAGGGTTAGGGTTAGTAGCAGGGCAGGGTTAGGGTTAGTAGCAGGGCAGTAAACAAAAACAAAAAAAAAACAAAAAAAAAACAAAAAAACAAAAACAAATGAATAAAACAAACAAAAAAAAAAAAAAAAAAAAAAAAAAAAAAAAATTTCATCATCCTACCTCAAAACAGAATTCGTACCGTTTAATCAAGTAGGCGTGCACCATTTCTTTGGTCAGCGTCAGCTTTATTTCTGATCTCAGACACTACGTACGCCGTTAATCAGGGGAATTTTTTTTTAAAAAAAAACCAAAAAAAAAAAAAAAAAATGCGCGACGCAACGCACAAGGTTAATCAAGTCGCAGGTAAAGATAATTTCATGAATTATGTGCATGAATTCTTTTCCTTGGTGAAATACTCAACCATATCCTACCTACATTTTGATGGCATACAGATTGAGCGAAAGGTCCCACCTCAGACAAAATTCATACCGATAATCAGGTCCCACCTCAGACAAAATTTATACCGATAATCAGGTAAAAACAACAAAATGAATGTCTTGCACGAGAATCTATCTAACAGGTCCGCGCGATCGAAGTCCGCGCGTAAGGTTCGCGCGATGATGAATGTTTTGCACGTGAAGCTTTCTAACAGGTCCGCGCGATGGAAGTGTATGAGTAAGAAACATGTTCAAGAATAGACGAATGGCTTTCTCATAGGTCCGCACATGCTGTATATATTGCACCGATACCAATTCGGGTTTCATTCTCGTCGCTTACCGTCGTTGAGGAAGTCACTGAGTCGTAATCGAACAGCAATCATGTCTGGCCGTGGAAAGGGAGGAAAAGGTTTGGGAAAAGGAGGAGCCAAACGTCACAGGAAAGTCCTTCGTGATAACATCCAGGGTATCACCAAGCCCGCCATTCGAAGACTTGCCCGAAGAGGTGGAGTAAAACGTATCTCTGGTCTGATCTACGAAGAGACGCGCGGTGTACTCAAGGTGTTTTTGGAAAACGTCATCCGTGATGCAGTCACCTACACAGAGCACGCCAAAAGGAAAACCGTCACTGCCATGGATGTAGTCTACGCTCTGAAGAGGCAAGGGCGAACCCTGTACGGATTCGGAGGTTAAGCTGTCAAAATGTCTAACTTAAAAAAACAAACGGCCCTTTTCAGGGCCACTAAAATTCTTCAGGAAGATAAAAAAAATCGAAAGTACACAATTTGTCCTCTTTACATTACACTAATACACACGAAGCCACGCGTGCTCTATAACTACAACGACACTACCACTACATCCCTACCCCCATTCAAGTAAAAACTACTATTTTTTTACATAGTTGGATTAATGAAAACGAATGACTGAAACACTATCACTACATCCCCATTCAAGTATAACTACGCGTGCTCTATAACTACAACGACACTACCACTACATCCCTACCCCCATTCTAAGTAAAAACTACTATTTTTTTACATAGTTGAATTAATGAAAACGAATGACTGAAACACTATCACTACATCCCCATTCAAGTAAAAACTAGTTTTTACATTTAATTAGAGTTGAGTTAATGAAATCGAGCGACTTTCACTATGTTAAAACTATGCTGCTGAAGTGAAAAGGAAGTAAATCTGTATTCAAGAAGTAGGAATCTGTATTCAACGATACTAGTCTTTCTTGGAGCGGTTTAGTGGCCCTGAAAAGGGCCGTTTTGTTTTGGTTGCTCTGAGTGAGAGCGCCTGGAGGAAGCAGCCAACGCTTACGCTTTTTTTGGCTTGGCGGCGGTTTTCTTTTTTGGAGCGGTTTTCTTAGCAGGCTTGGCGGTCTTAACCTTTTTAGGCGTTTTCACCTTCTTTGGAGATTTCGCCTTTTTGGCTTTGACAGCTGCCGTCTTTTTAGTCCCGCTTGCCTTGGTCTTCTTCGGAGTGGTCGCCTTCTTTGCAGCTGGTGACTTCTTGGCAGCTTTCGGCTTCTTGGCTGCTGATGCTGTTTTCTTGGCTGGCGATTTTTTGGCTGCTGCTTTCTTAGCTTTTGGCTTTTCGGTTTTTACGTCGCCCAGCTTAAAGGAACCGGCAGCACCGGTGCCCTTGGACTGCTTGATGACTCCGGACTTGACACCGTTTTTCAGCGCTGTCTTGACCCGGGAGTTGGCCATAGTCGAGTCTGCGCCCACTTTGTAGTTCGCCATTATGTACTTGAGAATGGCTTGTCGCGAAGAGCCACCTCTCTCTTTCAAGCTGCCGATGGCAGCACGGATCATGTCCACGTACTTTGGATGAGCAGCGGCAGTCTTCGGCTTGCTGGCCGCCTTCTTTTTCGGCGACTTAGTTACGGGAGCTGGAGCTGCTACGTCTGTCATTTTCGTAATCGAAAGTGGTTTCAGTCGAGAGTACCGACGTCGTTCTTCTTCCACGGTCACGAGGAGAATGAGCCGTTTGCGAACCGTGAAAAACATACGACACGAGCGCGGACTTCGTAGAGAGCAGTCACCAGTTCACCCATTGGGAAGTGTGTCGATCGATAACGGCCCTTTATCATCACCCAAATATCACCGTTGTTATTACCTCTACTACCAAAATCTCCACCCTTCCTGCTTCAAATTAATTTCTTCACTCACCCATTCCTTCATATTCGCTCAAATCTGCACACACAGAAGAAATATGAATGGCATTGAATGTCAATAATTACTTTATTACTTCATTTTCATTACTTCGCGCGCTCTTTTGTTTTGTTTTGTCTTGTCTTGTTTTGTCTTGTTTATTGTTTTGTTTTTTCTCTTGTGTCTTGTTTTGTCTTGTGTCTTGTTTTGTTTTTATAAATATCTTACCCAGATTTATAGATCGAGGTAGCGACTGACTGGCGGGAACTGGTGGACTCCTGACCAAGACGGCAGAGAGAGAGAGAGAGAGGACGAGAGGGAGAGAGAGGGAGAGAGAGAGAGAGAGTTTATCTGATTTGAAATGTGTTACACAACGAGCATTTTTTTCTTTCGAGGAAAATTGGGGGTGGCCCTGAAAAGGGCCGTTGTTTTTGTTTGCTTTGGTAGCGGGATCTAAGCACGTTCGCCTCGGATTCTTCGAGCAAGCTGGATGTCCTTTGGCATAATGGTGACTCTCTTGGCGTGGATGGCGCACAAGTTGGTGTCCTCGAAAAGGCCGACGAGGTATGCTTCACTTGCTTCCTGGAGAGCCATCACGGCCGAGCTCTGGAACCGAAGATCCGTTTTGAAGTCTTGAGCGATTTCACGCACCAGGCGCTGGAAAGGCAGCTTCCTGATCAAGAGTTCGGTGCTCTTCTGGTAACGACGGATTTCTCGGAGAGCCACGGTACCGGGTCTGTAACGGTGAGGTTTCTTGACACCACCGGTGGCTGGGGCGCTTTTCCTTGCGGCTTTGGTGGCCAGCTGCTTTCTTGGGGCTTTGCCTCCGGTAGATTTTCGGGCGGTCTGCTTAGTACGTGCCATTTTTCTAACTTCGTGTTTGCGTGTGTTGACGACTGTGAGTCTGAACGAACAATGATCTTACCTTCACCACAGAGCGGCGTTTTGTCGAACCGAAAGGCGCGGCACAACACGCGATTGGCTGAATTTTGTGTCGGTATGTAGTCGCATTACAGTCCATTGGGCTAAATCGGCGCGCGTTTCAATTGGCTGGGTTATTTCTCGATCAGATATCTCGACACGCTCTGTTCGATTCGATCCTTCCCTTTTTCGAGGAGAGGAGAGAAAGAGAGAGAGAGAGAAAGAGAGAGAAAGAGAGAGAAAGAAAAAAAATAAAAAAATAAAAAAGACTGGAGGAAGGAGAGTTTGTTGTGATTTTGTTTACGGTTTTTTTTTTTTTTCTTTTTTTTTTCATCCTACGTGGATGTGGAAACATACCAAAGAAACGATTTTGGTTTTTTGAAAATATACCAAAGAAACGGCACAAATTGATACAAACATACAAAATATTCTATGTTTTGGTAAGGTATTAGGGTTTAGGTCAAGTGCATATTTATTTATTTATTTATTTATTTATTTGCTTGGTTTTTTTTTTTTTTTTTAGTTTATTTAGGGTTAGGGTTAGGGTTAGGGTTAGGGTTAGGCTAGGGTTAGGGTTAGGGTTAGGGTTAGGGTTTGGGATATATATATAATTTTTTTTTTTTTTTTCTAACTTACATGTGTTGTTGACAGGTGTTGTTGACAGGTGAATTGCTGAGCAATTAATCAATCAATCAATCAGTTAATGTGATTTGGAGAGTGATAACAACGAGTGATTTTTTCTTTCTTAAAAATTTCGGTGGCCCTGAAAAGGGCCGTTTGTGTATTGCGCTAATGCCGCAAGTATTTGTGATTTACTTGCTGCTTGTGTATTTGGTGACGGCCTTGGTTCCTTCGCTAACAGCGTGCTTGGCCAACTCGCCGGGCAGGAGAAGTCGAACGGCTGTTTGAATCTCCCTGCTTGTGATCGTGGATCTCTTGTTGTAGTGGGCAAGTCGAGAGGCTTCGGCAGCGATTCTTTCGAAAATGTCGTTGACAAAGCTGTTCATGATAGACATGGCTTTGCTGCTGACACCGGTGTCGGGGTGGACCTGCTTCAAAACCTTGTAAATGTAGATGCTGTAAGATTCCTTTCGTCTCCTCTTTCGTTTCTTGTCCCCGGAACGGGCGGCCTTTGCTTTGCCGGCTTTCTTGGCTCCTTTAGATGAAACTTTTGGAGGCATGGTTGCTGTAGCTCGTCTCTATCAGTGTGTAGGTGAACGAATAACCCTGTCGCGCGCGGTGGTGGTGCTTTATATAGACGGCCGCGCCGAGTCGAAAGAGAAGATTGAGGACGCGTTTTATTCACCACGCGGACCTCTTAGAAAGCAGAATACATCCGCGCGACTCTCTCGTCCAGGTATATAAAGAAAATTTCATCTTCCGAAGCATTCGCCGATTCGACATCGTCGTGATAAGCTCTCGTACTCACGCACGCCCGTCCGCACGCACGCACGCGCAACTTAATCAAATCAACTAATCATGTCAGGTAGAGGAAAAGGAGGAAAAGTAAAGGGAAAGAGCAAGACCCGGTCATCCCGTGCCGGACTACAATTTCCAGTGGGACGTATCCACCGTCTCCTGAGAAAAGGCAACTACGCCGAGAGAGTGGGCGCTGGTGCTCCAGTCTACCTGGCCGCCGTTCTCGAATACTTGGCCGCCGAAGTTCTCGAGTTGGCCGGTAACGCCGCCCGTGACAACAAGAAGTCCAGAATAATCCCGAGACATCTGCAGTTGGCCATTCGTAACGACGAAGAATTGAACAAACTATTGTCCGGAGTGACCATCGCTCAGGGCGGCGTATTGCCAAACATCCAGGCCGTTCTTCTGCCTAAGAAATCCGAGAAAGCCGCCTCCAAGTAAATACGGGAGCTGTCGTATCGCAATACACAAACGGCCCTTTTCAGGGCCACCGAAATTCTCAGGAATCGATAGCTTCGTTGTATAGCACATTCCACAATACTATTTTTTCAATACTAACAAAACCACAACACACAAAAAAAAAACGGAACAACTAGCATGCACAGGTGGGCAGGGCAGGGTTAGGGTTAGTAGCAGGAGGTTAGGGTTAGTAGCAGGCAGTAAACAAAAAAAAAAAAAAAAAAAAAAAACAAAAAAACAAAAACAAATGAATAAAACAAACAAAAAAAAAAAAAAAAAAAAAAAAAAAAAAAAAAATTTCATCATCCTACCTCAAAACAGAATTCGTACCGTTTAATCAAGTAGGCGTGCACCATTTCTTTGGTCAGCGTCAGCTTTATTTCTGATCTCAGACACTACGTACGCCGTTAATCAGGGAATTTTTTTTTAAAAAAAAACAAAAACCAAAAAAAAAAAAAAATGCGCGACGCAACGCACAAGGTTAATCAAGTCGCAGGTAAAGATAATTTCATGAATTATGTGCATGAATTCTTTTCCTTGGTGAAATACTCAACCATATCCTACCTACATTTTGATGGCATACAGATTGAGCGAAAGGTCCCACCTCAGACAAAATTCATACCGATAATCAGGTCCCACCTCAGACAAAATTTATACCGATAATCAGGTAAAAACAACAAAATGAATGTCTTGCACGAGAATCTATCTAACAGGTCCGCGCGATCGAAGTCCGCGCGTAAGGTTCGCGCGATGATGAATGTTTTGCACGTGAAGCTTTCTAACAGGTCCGCGCGATGGAAGTGTATGAGTAAGAAACATGTTCAAGAATAGACGAATGGCTTTCTCATAGGTCCGCACATGCTGTATATATTGCACCGATACCAATTCGGGTTTCATTCTCGTCGCTTACCGTCGTTGAGGAAGTCACTGAGTCGTAATCGAACAGCAATCATGTCTGGCCGTGGAAAGGGAGGAAAAGGTTTGGGAAAAGGAGGAGCCAAACGTCACAGGAAAGTCCTTCGTGATAACATCCAGGGTATCACCAAGCCCGCCATTCGAAGACTTGCCCGAAGAGGTGGAGTAAAACGTATCTCTGGTCTGATCTACGAAGAGACGCGCGGTGTACTCAAGGTGTTTTTGGAAAACGTCATCCGTGATGCAGTCACCTACACAGAGCACGCCAAAAGGAAAACCGTCACTGCCATGGATGTAGTCTACGCTCTGAAGAGGCAAGGGCGAACCCTGTACGGATTCGGAGGTTAAGCTGTCAAAATGTCTAACTTAAAAAAACAAACGGCCCTTTTCAGGGCCACTAAAATTCTTCAGGAAGATAAAAAAAATCGAAAGTACACAATTTGTCCTCTTTACATTACACTAATACACACGAAGCCACGCGTGCTCTATAACTACAACGACACTACCACTACATCCCTACCCCCATTCAAGTAAAAACTACTATTTTTTTACATAGTTGGATTAATGAAAACGAATGACTGAAACACTATCACTACATCCCCATTCAAGTATAACTACGCGTGCTCTATAACTACAACGACACTACCACTACATCCCTACCCCCATTCTAAGTAAAAACTACTATTTTTTTACATAGTTGAATTAATGAAAACGAATGACTGAAACACTATCACTACATCCCCATTCAAGTAAAAACTAGTTTTTACATTTAATTAGAGTTGAGTTAATGAAATCGAGCGACTTTCACTATGTTAAAACTATGCTGCTGAAGTGAAAAGGAAGTAAATCTGTATTCAAGAAGTAGGAATCTGTATTCAACGATACTAGTCTTTCTTGGAGCGGTTTAGTGGCCCTGAAAAGGGCCGTTTTGTTTTGGTTGCTCTGAGTGAGAGCGCCTGGAGGAAGCAGCCAACGCTTACGCTTTTTTTGGCTTGGCGGCGGTTTTCTTTTTTGGAGCGGTTTTCTTAGCAGGCTTGGCGGTCTTAACCTTTTTAGGCGTTTTCACCTTCTTTGGAGATTTCGCCTTTTTGGCTTTGACAGCTGCCGTCTTTTTAGTCCCGCTTGCCTTGGTCTTCTTCGGAGTGGTCGCCTTCTTTGCAGCTGGTGACTTCTTGGCAGCTTTCGGCTTCTTGGCTGCTGATGCTGTTTTCTTGGCTGGCGATTTTTTGGCTGCTGCTTTCTTAGCTTTTGGCTTTTCGGTTTTTACGTCGCCCAGCTTAAAGGAACCGGCAGCACCGGTGCCCTTGGACTGCTTGATGACTCCGGACTTGACACCGTTTTTCAGCGCTGTCTTGACCCGGGAGTTGGCCATAGTCGAGTCTGCGCCCACTTTGTAGTTCGCCATTATGTACTTGAGAATGGCTTGTCGCGAAGAGCCACCTCTCTCTTTCAAGCTGCCGATGGCAGCACGGATCATGTCCACGTACTTTGGATGAGCAGCGGCAGTCTTCGGCTTGCTGGCCGCCTTCTTTTTCGGCGACTTAGTTACGGGAGCTGGAGCTGCTACGTCTGTCATTTTCGTAATCGAAAGTGGTTTCAGTCGAGAGTACCGACGTCGTTCTTCTTCCACGGTCACGAGGAGAATGAGCCGTTTGCGAACCGTGAAAAACATACGACACGAGCGCGGACTTCGTAGAGAGCAGTCACCAGTTCACCCATTGGGAAGTGTGTCGATCGATAACGGCCCTTTATCATCACCCAAATATCACCGTTGTTATTACCTCTACTACCAAAATCTCCACCCTTCCTGCTTCAAATTAATTTCTTCACTCACCCATTCCTTCATATTCGCTCAAATCTGCACACACAGAAGAAATATGAATGGCATTGAATGTCAATAATTACTTTATTACTTCATTTTCATTACTTCGCGCGCTCTTTTGTTTTGTTTTGTCTTGTCTTGTTTTGTCTTGTTTATTGTTTTGTTTTTTCTCTTGTGTCTTGTTTTGTCTTGTGTCTTGTTTTGTTTTTATAAATATCTTACCCAGATTTATAGATCGAGGTAGCGACTGACTGGCGGGAACTGGTGGACTCCTGACCAAGACGGCAGAGAGAGAGAGAGAGAGGACGAGAGGGAGAGAGAGGGAGAGAGAGAGAGAGAGTTTATCTGATTTGAAATGTGTTACACAACGAGCATTTTTTTCTTTCGAGGAAAATTGGGGGTGGCCCTGAAAAGGGCCGTTGTTTTTGTTTGCTTTGGTAGCGGGATCTAAGCACGTTCGCCTCGGATTCTTCGAGCAAGCTGGATGTCCTTTGGCATAATGGTGACTCTCTTGGCGTGGATGGCGCACAAGTTGGTGTCCTCGAAAAGGCCGACGAGGTATGCTTCACTTGCTTCCTGGAGAGCCATCACGGCCGAGCTCTGGAACCGAAGATCCGTTTTGAAGTCTTGAGCGATTTCACGCACCAGGCGCTGGAAAGGCAGCTTCCTGATCAAGAGTTCGGTGCTCTTCTGGTAACGACGGATTTCTCGGAGAGCCACGGTACCGGGTCTGTAACGGTGAGGTTTCTTGACACCACCGGTGGCTGGGGCGCTTTTCCTTGCGGCTTTGGTGGCCAGCTGCTTTCTTGGGGCTTTGCCTCCGGTAGATTTTCGGGCGGTCTGCTTAGTACGTGCCATTTTTCTAACTTCGTGTTTGCGTGTGTTGACGACTGTGAGTCTGAACGAACAATGATCTTACCTTCACCACAGAGCGGCGTTTTGTCGAACCGAAAGGCGCGGCACAACACGCGATTGGCTGAATTTTGTGTCGGTATGTAGTCGCATTACAGTCCATTGGGCTAAATCGGCGCGCGTTTCAATTGGCTGGGTTATTTCTCGATCAGATATCTCGACACGCTCTGTTCGATTCGATCCTTCCCTTTTTCGAGGAGAGGAGAGAAAGAGAGAGAGAGAGAAAGAGAGAGAAAGAGAGAGAAAGAAAAAAAATAAAAAATAAAAAAGACTGGAGGAAGGAGAGTTTGTTGTGATTTTGTTTACGGTTTTTTTTTTTTTTCTTTTTTTTTCATCCTACGTGGATGTGGAAACATACCAAAGAAACGATTTTGGTTTTTTGAAAATATACCAAAGAAACGGCACAAATTGATACAAACATACAAAATATTCTATGTTTTGGTAAGGTATTAGGGTTTAGGTCAAGTGCATATTTATTTATTTATTTATTTATTTATTTGCTTGGTTTTTTTTTTTTTTTTAGTTTATTTAGGGTTAGGGTTAGGGTTAGGGTTAGGGTTAGGCTAGGGTTAGGGTTAGGGTTAGGGTTAGGGTTTGGGATATATATATAATTTTTTTTTTTTTTTCTAACTTACATGTGTTGTTGACAGGTGTTGTTGACAGGTGAATTGCTGAGCAATTAATCAATCAATCAATCAGTTAATGTGATTTGGAGAGTGATAACAACGAGTGATTTTTTCTTTCTTAAAAATTTCGGTGGCCCTGAAAAGGGCCGTTTGTGTATTGCGCTAATGCCGCAAGTATTTGTGATTTACTTGCTGCTTGTGTATTTGGTGACGGCCTTGGTTCCTTCGCTAACAGCGTGCTTGGCCAACTCGCCGGGCAGGAGAAGTCGAACGGCTGTTTGAATCTCCCTGCTTGTGATCGTGGATCTCTTGTTGTAGTGGGCAAGTCGAGAGGCTTCGGCAGCGATTCTTTCGAAAATGTCGTTGACAAAGCTGTTCATGATAGACATGGCTTTGCTGCTGACACCGGTGTCGGGGTGGACCTGCTTCAAAACCTTGTAAATGTAGATGCTGTAAGATTCCTTTCGTCTCCTCTTTCGTTTCTTGTCCCCGGAACGGGCGGCCTTTGCTTTGCCGGCTTTCTTGGCTCCTTTAGATGAAACTTTTGGAGGCATGGTTGCTGTAGCTCGTCTCTATCAGTGTGTAGGTGAACGAATAACCTGTCGCGCGTCGTTGTTCGTTGGTGGGGGGTTTATAGTCCGCCTTAACTCTCGCTACTTCGCGGACTTTGGCTCCTGTTGGGTAAGGAGCCGTTATTGTCAGTCTGGATCGTTAGGATCCGGTAGTTGGATTGTCGGGAGGTCGTAGGTGGTCGTTGTCTGGTCAGGTCGTCGGTGGTCGTTGTCTGGTCGGTGATGGGCGTTGCCTGGTCGGTGGTGGGCGTTGCCTGGTCGGGAGGTCGGTGGTGGGCGTTGCCTGGTCGGGAGGACGGTGGTGGGCGTTGCCTGGTCGGGTGGTCGGTGGTGGGCGTTGCCTGGTCAGGTCGGTGATGGGCGTTGCCTGGTTATTTGAAGTTTACTTGAAGAGGTGGTGGAGGCTTGGGTACTTCATTTCGTCGTTGAAGAGAGAAATGAAGTTCGTTGTTGCCTGGTAAATCGTTTCAGCGTTGGTGGGTGGGAATAGTAGATCAGGAAGTGTTGGTTTGACTCCCAGTTGTTGGATCGTGGCTTCCAGTGGTTTCCTTTCTTCTGCTAGGGCCGTACAGTTTAACAGTAGGTGTGGTACTGTGCAGGGGTCTCCACATTCACATGATATCGGTTGTGCCCTGCGGTTACGTAGGGTCTCCGTCAACCTTAATCTTGTGATGGTTCTGCAACGTTCCTGCTGGGGTGCAGGGGTCGCTTGGTGACGTTGGTGGAGTCTTGCAGGTTAAATCTGTAGGTGTTGCATCGACTAGGTGGGTTTCCCACTGGGAGTTGATGGTTTTCCTTAGGAGGTTGTTGGCTTCGCTGATGCTGTGGGGGAGGGTGGTGGTGACTTCCGGGAGCTTCAGTCCTTCTCGTGCAAGTTGGTCCGCTTTCTCGTTCCCTGGGATGCCGACGTGGGAGGGTATCCAAAGGAGGGTGACGTGGATACCCAGACGGGTCAGTTGGAAGTTGAGTTGGCGGATTTGGTTGACGAGTTCTGGTCTGGTGGACGTGTTGCTGGATTCGATGGCTTGTATACTGCTCAGAGAATCGGTGAGGACTAGGTACTGTGCAGGTGGTTGGGTCGATATCCAGGTGAAGCTGTCCAGGATGGCTTGGATTTCAGCAGTGAAGACTGAGGTCTGGTTTGGTAAACGGTTACAGGTTTCGAACTTCTTATCCGGAATGTAGATCCCGTATCCTGTTGCAGAGGTGACTGGGTCATGGCTGCCGTCGGTGTATATCTGTGTTCTTCCTCGATGGTGGGTTCGAGGTAGTCTAGGACGATATACTTGGCTGCCATTGGTTGGTTGTGTTTGTCGGTCATGCTTGTCAGGATACTGTTGGTTGCGGGATTGGTAGATTCCATTGGGGAAGTTCGTGGGTTGTCTTGGGGCTACTGTGAGTCTGTCGATGCCGTATTGGGATCTTAACTCGTGTATTGCTTGTCCAACTGTCTTGATTCTTTTCCTTGTCAGACGGTACTTTTGCAGTTCGCGGAGGGTAGGTGTCGGTGTGGGTGACTTAGCAATCTGTTGAAGTATCTGAGGAGACTCTTGAAACCGTAGTCTTAGTGGAAGTTCCCCTAGTTCTTGTAACAGTGCTTCTCTCCGTACGCCTGGTGGTGTTCCGCTTGCAATAAGTAGAGCCTTGTATTGGATGGCTTCGAGTCGTCTGATTTGGGTTGGTGTTGCTGTCAAGAAAGCTGGGCATCCGTATTCGAGTCTCGATCGGATTAGGGCTCTGTAGATAGTCAGTAGTGATGCTCTGTTGGCTCCCCAGGTTTTTCCTGTAATCATTCTCATCATGTTGAGGATCTGGTTACTTGAGTTGATGATGTTGTTGAAGTGTGGTTTCCAGGTCAGCTTCCGGTCGAAGGTTACTCCCAGTAGTTTGGTCGTATCTTGGAATCTGATCTGGTCGCCGTTGATCTTGATTTTCATCTGTTTAGTGCTCGGATCCTGGTTGATGATCATTCCAGTAGTCTTCGTTGTCGAGATGATGAAACCCCAGTCGTTGGCCCATTTGGAGAATCTGTTGATCGCTGTTTGCATCTTCTCTTCTACTATACCAAATCTGGTGGCATACCTCCAGATGGTGCAATCATCGGCGTATGCTGCCAGTGTGACATCCTTTGGTAAGTAGTGCTTGATGTCGTTTACCATCACGTTGAAGAGCGTTGGGCTGATCACTGAGCCTTGTGGGGTTCCATTGTCGAGACGTTTTTCGCTGCTGAGGTGGTTTCCGATGGATACTTGGATTCTTCGATCGGTGAGGAAACTTCGTATCCAGTTGTAGATGTTTCCGGTCAGTCCAAGGTTGGCGAGTTTGTACATCAGTCCATCTGTCCATACAAGGTCGAATGCTTTGGAGAGATCCAGGAAGATGGCACATAGGTAACCTGATCTCTGGGACTTTGCTGCTGCTTGTTGGAATCGTACGATGTGGTCTGTTGTACTGTGGTTGGTTCTGAAGCCGGATTGGTTTTCATCTAGCAGGTTGTTGGTTTCCAGATATTCCTTTAACCGGTTGTTCACCATGGTCTCCATAATCTGCAGAGTGTTGAGGCTAAT